>NC_056735.1:750746086-751005827 GCF_019279795.1 Protopterus annectens | reverse complement strand
AAAATGCTGTGGGAATGTACCCAAATGTAATGACTGCATCAGTGAAGCACTAAGATCGTAGCACAGTTGTGTACGCTTATCATAAATGTAGATGTTAGAGTGTATTCACTGTTGCAGTCCTGGTTACCCTCCCTCCAGCCCCCTAACTTATTTTGGCTATACCTCTACTTTCCTTTACTATGCTTAAAAGCCTTTTTTTGTGTATTTGCTTTTTAGTTGGAGGTATATCTTTGTACTTTTATATTTAATTGCTTCCCATTAGGGGGGCACCTGACATCTAGGGCAAGAAAAACTGATGTAATGGCATCAGCTGCATGTTTTATACCCCTGACAACCTGATATCGTGGAAGAAGGGACAGCAACCGATGCAGGACCCAAGACTTTGTTAATCAGGCCGACTGAGGGCTACCTGCAAGCCGATAACCCAAATGTAATGACTGCAACAGTGAATACACTCGAACATCTACATTTAAGTTTACACAACCGTACTTTCCGATGGCTGCTCAAACAGGCTTCCCTCCACTACTCTAACTACTGAATCTAGGCCTTATTCAGACACTAGGCCTCCTAGGGCTTCCTTGGAAAAGAAAGCAAAGTCCAATTATCTGTCTCCATCTCCTGAAAGCCAACCAGATTGGCAGGCCTTTTCACAGAGCTTCTTTAGTGATTTTATGGCTCTAAGGCCTGCCATGCCTGGATCCCCACAGGCCACTCTAAGTCCAGATGTTCATCGTGTTTCACTGTTGCAGTCATTACAATTGGGTTATCCTGCTGGCAGGCTACCCGCAGTCTGCCTGAATTCCAAAGTCTAGGTCCGGTCTTCAGTCTTTCTTGCCACGCAGTTCCTGAAGCAAAAGCAGTTCGCAAGTGCCAGTCAGCTGACTCCTGATATTTTTATGTTCGAATTTCAGATCCGAAGTCTTCATTAAAAGCTAAGTACCCCGTTGGGGAAACTTTTTTCATGCTACAGACTGATGTCAGAAAAAGTTAATAATTGTATTTCTTGTGGGAAGCAAATACCTCATAAGGACTTCCATGTATTTCTTGCCTAGGCCCTGATCATGACGTTGCTAATTGTCGATTTTGTGCTAGATTTAACCAACTCACTATTAAGTGTCTGTACGATTTTGCATTTCACTATTTTGGCAGAAGATTTAATTACACAATGTCGTTGGATAGCCATCCGACTACCGCAATTCAAAAGAAACGCAAAGAAAAAGAAAAGGACAGGCATCCGAGGTCCAAAACTGATGACGAGGCTTTTTCTAAGCCAGTCGCCGGTTCTCACAGCCCCTGACACCCGCTACTTTAGAGCCGCAGGCTGCTTCCGACGCCCACGTGGAGCTGACTAGGCCACTGGAAACTCAAGATATTGGAACCTTGGAAACTATTCCCTCAGATGGGTCCGGAGCTGCTGAGCAGGCATCGGCTTCTGAGGGTGTTTTCAGGCCAACACATATGTTAAAACGACTTCAGCTTCAAATGTAAAGACTTAAGCACCTGTAAAGACAAAGAAACAAGTACAACAGCCCCATGGACAGGCCTCCATGCCTAAAAAACAGATGCTCAAAATGGCCGAAGACCTAATTATGTTGATCAGGGGTTCCCATCCCCCTCCTGATAAGAGGCCTAGGCAAGAGACAGAATATGAATCTTTAGATCAGGTTTCCATTTCTTCTGATTCCTCTTCTGATCAGGAATACTCTCTTCCTCCCTATGGGGATTCTGATGCTGAAGAATCTATCCCTTCAGCCTCTCCTCCTGAGGATTATTCTTTTGGGGAAACTCTGCATACCATGAGGGAGCATTTCCACTGGGAGAGCCAATATTATTCAGAATCTAAAAAAAGGCTTAGAGACTTCCTTTTACTACCTCAGCACAGGCCCCTTGCTATTCCACCTGTGTTAGACATTGTAGATGTATTTTCAAAGTTCAGTCTAACTCCTGACTCTTTACCTCCAGCTCCTGCCAAACAGATACTACAGGGTTCCTGATTCACATAAATTTCTTTTTAAGAACCCTGCTGCTGACCCAGAAACTATCTATCAGGGTCCCAAAGGGGTCAAGGCTTCCACTGCAAAAAAACCCTACCCCCTTTGACAGGGATTCTAGGGCACTGAACAGATGGGGAAAAAAGATTTACACTTCTGCTACCTTGGCTATCATGGCTTTAAATTGTCACTTTTATATGCTTAAATATCAGCAATATATTATGTCACTGCTTAAACAGAAAATGTTAATAAATTCTGAATGTGCAGAAAACAATGAACTGCAGGATTTATTGCATGCAGCTTAACAAGTGCGAACGCATACTTTGCAATGTGGTTTTGATTCTCTGGAGGCCTCCTGCAGGGCCGCTGTTACGGGTTCTGTCATTAGGAGGCATGCTTGGTTAAAGGAACAGAATCTGCCTGATCATGTTAAAGCAAAATTATTAGATGCTCCATTTCAGCATGATACTTTGTTTGGTGTTAAAGCAGAAGAGGTGTTGAAGAAAATTGAGGACAAAGCTAAATCTATGCAAACAGTCAAGGATTTCTTACAGGTACAGCCTCCAAGATTTAGCAGGCACTGGCCTTGGTCCTTTCCAGTGTCAGACAGGCCACAATGAGGCAGATACAGATGCCCAAGAGGCAGATCCCAGCCCCAAGGCTCATACAGGTCTAAACAAAGGGGTACTTCTACTTCCAAAAGCGGAGAAGACAAATCACAGCCATACAGGAAACAGTCCCAATGACTTCCCGCTGTCTGCGCCAAGCACTTATCTTCTGGCAGCACCTTTAAGGGGAAAACTAGCACTTTTTTCTCAAAATTGGCATGTAATAACCCAGGACAAATGGGTCTTGGATATAGTGTCACAAGGCTACAGGTTTCACTTTCACGCCCTGCCAAGGCCAAACAGTTTGCCAGACCTGCCAAAAAATCAATGGGCAGAGGCACAAAAACAAGTGTCATCCCTCATGGACATGAGGGCCATTCAGCAAGTACCACAGCAAGAGCAGGGACAAGGATTTTACTCGACTGTTCTTGGTGCCCAGAAAGGACAAAGCCTGGAGAACAATACTGGACCTATCTATTCTAAACACCTATCTGGATAGTCCAAGATTCAGAATGTTGACTCATGCCCATGCTGGGCAAGAAGGCTTGGCTTGTGATTTTAGACCTAAAAGAGGCATTACCTGCATGTCCCAATCAGACAGTCATGCAGAAGATACCTCAGATTCATAGCTGGCTCAGTGCACTACCAATTCTCTGCACTGCCCTTTGGCTTATCTACTGCACCCAGGGTCTCACGCCAGACAAACAAAGGCAACTGACTACTTATTTCAAAATGTTGGCAACAAAGACCCAGTTATCTGCAAGACAAATTCTGCAGGCTTTGGGCTTTATGGCATCCTGCATTCTGCTAATTCCATATGCAAGACTGCATATGAGGAAACTTCAATGGTATCTAAAAAGTGTTTGGACTCAACATTGTCACAGCCTGGAAACAATAATTACCCTCATTTCCTGCCTGCAACAGGAGTTTTGATGATGGGCAAAGGCCTGTCACCACAACAAGGGGCAGTCATTTGCTTTACCCACAGCCAGGCAGATATTAACAGATGCATCAGATTATGCCTGGGGGGGCCAACATGGCAGGAAGATGTATTCAGGGCACATGGGGTCTGCAAGCCAAATGCATCTACATATCAACCAAAAAGAGATGCCAGCTGTTCAGAATGCCCTGACAGCCTTCAAGGATCTATTTCATCCGGGACAACTACTGATAAAGACGTACAATACTACAGTCATGTGGTATATAAACAAGCAGGGAGGCACTCATTCCTACCCCCTATGCAGACTAGCCATGACTTTGCGGGACACAGCATTGACTTACCAAGTACATCTGCAGGCACAATTCCTGCCAGGAAAGGTAAATACTCTGGCAGACGAACTAAGCAGAAACCTCATGGATCCCCACAAGTGGAAACTGGATCCGCAAGTCTTCAGCATGACAGCAAGGAATTGGGGATGCCCGGACATTGATCTATTTGCCTCCCCTCACAACTGCCAACTACAGAGATTCTGCACAAGAACTTCTCACAAGCTAGCATGGAAAGTGGATGCTCTATCTTTCATCTGGAAAAACTTAACAGTATATGCCTTTCCTCTACTGCCTCTCCTCCCCAAGGTACTCCTAAAAGTCAGACAAGAGAAGCCAAAAATGATACTGAATGCCCCAGACTGGCCCCGCCAGCACTGGTACCCAATCCTAAGGAACTTGTCTCAATACCCAGCCTGGATATTACCTCAAATCTCTCACTTGCTGTCCCAATGCAGCAATCAGATCCTGAAAAACTCACCCTTCCTCCTTATGAGCCAGCCGCTACAACTGATATAAAATTTTTATCGTGGAAAACAGCTCTGCTCCTAGCAATAACCCCTGCAAGACGAGTCTCAGAGCTACAGGCACTCATGGCTGTGGAACCTTTTATCATTTTCCATCCAGATAGGGTTTCTCTGAGGACAAACCCGATGTTTATGCCTAAGGTAGTGTCTAGTGTGGCCCTTAACCAAACTATTCATTTGCCTACCTTTTACCCAAACCCACAGAATTAAGGGTGAGAGACTTCTGCATTCTTTGGACATACACAGACAGCTGCGCTTCTACTTGGACAGAACCAAAGCTTTCAGAAAGAATGAGCAATTACTAGTGGCATATGCTGCAGGATCACAAGGAAAGGCCATCTCAAAGCAGACTATTTCAAAGTGGATAAGCCACTGCATTCATTTCTGCTATTCACAACATAGCAAATCATTTCCTAAGGGAATTGGGCCACATTCAACCAGAGCAGCAGCCACTTCAGTGGCCTTCCTCAGAGGAGTACCAACCAAAGACATTTTAGAGGCTACAACCTGGAGTTCAGTGCACACTTTTACAAAGCACTATCACTTACCACTCTACTCTAAATCCAGGGCAGGCTTTGCCACTGCAATTCTGCAGGGCCTCATAGCCGCTCCTAATCCTGTTTAGCTCCAGCCTCCCAACCTTAGCTTTGGGATTCAACCCAATTGTAATGACTGCAACAGTGAAACACGATGAACATAGTACAGTTGTGTACCTACCATAAATGTAGATGCTTCAGTTATGTTGGTGCAGGCATCTCACTCAACATTTGCAAGTCTCATCTCCAACCTGTTCCAAGCCTGGAGTTCATAGGTGCTGATTTGAGCACAGTCAGCCTCTCTTTCACCACATCAAGTATGGACCATCAGATGACAAGTGGAGCAAATGATCACACACCTTTCTCTCCCATCCAGACTTATTTTTCAGGCCCTAGGTTCAATGGCAGCTGCCATAACATTAGTTCTATGGTTCATTTCTGTATGCACATTTTTCAGTGGACTCTAGTTCACTGGTCAATTCGTCACCACCTCATGTCCTTTCTGATCAAACTCAGTCGAGTATGCAAAGACTATCTGTGTTGATGGATTCAGTTAGCCGATGTTTCTCAAGGCTTTCCTCTTGTACTTCCACCCCAGTAGCCATGGTTACCATGGATGCTTCCCAACTGGGGTGGGTGGCCATTTCTTGGGAGGGATGGTCCAAGGCACATGGTCCCCAGAAAAAAACAATTTGCACATCAGTGCCCTAGAGATGAGAGCGGTCCTAGCATTGTAGGCTTTCCAAGATGTCCTTCCTGTTGGGACGATTGTGATACAAATCCAAAATCATGTGTGTGATTTGGTACATTAGCAAATAGGGGTGGACTCAATCTTGTCCCCTATGTTGAGAGGCAATGAGTATGTGGCAGTGGGCAATCTCTTCCAGCCTTTTTCTTATGGCAGTGCACATACAGGGGAAATCCAACGGGTTAACAGACAAACTCACCAGGTCCATTCAGATGCCTCACAAGTGGTTTCTTAATCAGTCAGAAGAGGAGAGGATTTTCTGTCTATAGGGACAACTTTGCTGCAAACTGTTTGCAACTCTCCACAACAAGTGCAGGAGGTTCTTTGCCTTAATTTCCCATCTGAGGGAGTCACTGAGAGATGCTGTCAACCATGTATGTCCCTCTGGTCTCCTTTATGCTTTTCCTCTGATACCTCTAATTCCCAAAATCTTGCAGAAGGCACTTTGGTTGAATAGCACAGTTATCCCCATTGCCCCCCTTTGGCCTTGTCAGATATGGTCAGATGTGTTCCCCTTCCTTTGGCGTCACCTTTGCTGTCCATCATAGATACTGGAACCCAGTCCAGACCTTCTCTGTTATCCCACAGGGATGGATCATCTGGAGATTGCAGGCCTCAAGTTGACCACATGGTTTCTCCAATTCCAGTAATAGACAGCCCAGGCTTTCCTCCACAGTCTGACAGATAACTTCTGTCTTCTCACAAGGCCTCTACTAGGAAGATCTACAAAAGTAAATGGAAATGATTCTCTTGGCTCTACAGAGAGAATTGGATCCCTTCACTGCTCCTACCTCTGCTGTCCTAGAGGTCTTAGCATTTGTTTTTCAAGAAGTTAGTTTCTCTACTCTCTAAAGTGCAGTTGGCCACCATTACTAATTTTCATTCAGGCAAAAATGCTTCCTCATTAGCTTTTTCAAAATTGGGCGAGATGTTTTTCAAAGGTACTTTCTTGCTTAGGCCTCCAGCTAAGGTCCCCCCCCCCTTGGATTTAACAGTTATGCTGCAAGGGTTAACTCAACCTTTGAGCCATCCCGGAAAACTATCTATCTAGTGGCTATTGCATCTGCGAAACGAGTTTCTGTATCTTAGGCTGTTTTCCAGAACTTATCTCATCTTATTTTTCAGACAGTGTTACCTTCTGGACCAGTCCATCCTTTTTTGCCTAAAGTAGCCTCTGAAATAAATAATAATGAAGTCATTAATTTTCCTGTTTTCTTTCACAGCTTTGCTAACAAAGGAGAATACGTGCTATATCTTTTGGATGTAGGCAACTACATTTTTATCTCGGTAGAACAAAAGATTTCAGAAAGTCAGAGCAATTGTTTGTTTTTCTGCAAACAAAATTGGACTCTTCTTTTTCTAAAATTACCCTAGCCAAATGGTTTACTGATTACATTTCCTGTTTTTACATTCAATAAGGTCTCTCCCTACCCAGGCCTCTTAAAGTACACTCCAGCAGGTCCATGGCTACATCTTCTATTCTATAAGTCTAGAACTTCTATTGACATTTGTGTGATCTAATGCTTATACTTTTATTGCTCATTACAGAATTGGATTTGACTTCCAGAAGCAGGTTTGTCTTTGGTTCTCCAGTACTCAGGAATATCCTTCCATGAGGACCACCCAAGGTACACATAGCAGGGGACTCTGTCCCAGTAGTTGAGGAACAAATGAAAAGGACAACATCAGATATTAAAATTACATACTCAACATAACTATGCATTTGTGTTGTCCATTTTCATTCTTCCTCCACTACCATGATGAACGTAACCAGATGACCTGAACAAAATGTCCTTTCAACTGTATTATTTATTGTAAGACACTTGCTCCTTTCTTGGTCTTGCAACTGTGCCTTATTAACTTTTTGACTCTTTACTGGACTTTATTAACATGTCTGTTATAGTTACTGCATTTGCTGTACTAAACTTTGTTGAGCTTTTCTCCCCGGGCCTCCACTGAAAATGGGATCCATGCCCAGTCAAACTTTCCCAGTAAACAGATGTTAAATAAATAAATACCAACCCTCCATCTTCCTTCCTCTTATCTCCTGAAGTGACCTTTATGGTTGTTGTGTTGTGGAATGCCTCTTCCGGATTTGAACTTCACTTCTGGTACTACTGGTTTTACTTTATCTTATCCTAGGGTAAGTTCCTCCTATAGCTTATAATGCAGCAAACACGATGTGAATTGTAGCAGGTTGACCAGGGCATTATGTGTGAAGGGTGGAGCTGAAGAGTAGGATCCAATAGTCTAGTAAATGTGGCAGAATTGGATCCAAGGTCAGATCTGATATCCAGTAGTTGAGGAAGAATGAAACTGGACAACACAGATGCATAGATGTCCTTCTATTCACATGTTGCAGTACTCTGTACCAATGGGTTTACTCCTCTTGCTACCCGAACATCCAGCCAGTATACAAAAGATTTCAGTCACTGTATGGTGAATGAATGAGGTGCAGCGGTAGTAGTAGTCATGGCGGTCCTGGCCTTCTTTTTAGTAGGACTACTACTACCGCTGCACCTCTGACTTGGCTAGCAGAGTGTGGGCCATAAAAGTGTCATCTGCATGCACCAGCCCTCAGAACTTCTCAGCCACCAGTTGAACGTCAAGTGTTCCTGCCTTCCCGGCCATCTGATTCTAGAGAAATCCGATAACTGCCCTGTTGAGGAACCTTTTCAGTCATTTTGTTTTCTATTTCTAATGTTCATGTTATCCAGAAAGGGCAAGTTTAAGTGCAACTATCAGATACTTCACCAGGATGCCAACGATCAGTGTCTGTTATGTTTAAGAAGATCGCACGACTACAAGGCCTGCACCATCTGCCAGGCATTTGTACCCAAAACTCTCTGCAGCCATCTCCATGCACTCAACCTATACCTAGAAAATCAGCATCTCAAATAGCTAACTTTGGGTATGGAGGGTTCCACGGACTTGCCTGCCGAACCGCTAAAAAAGAAGGCCAGGACCGCCAGGACTACTACTACCGCTGCACCTCATTCGTCTGAGACTCAGCCTGTGGCTGACTGCCTGGTTGAAGACTCTGGCTCCTCTGCTTCAGATACAGCTGGTAACTACACAGAAGCCGCACAGTCCTGTGCAGAGAGCACATCCACAAAGGCTTTTCTGATGCCCGGGGGGGAGGTCCAGTGATTCCGTTAGGACCGTCGGATCCCTCCGTTACCTTATAATCATCCAACACTAGGTTTTCCTCCATTCAGACACCCGCTAGACCATCTCTCAAAAGGAAGGAAAAAAGAAAGCATTTGTCTCCTCCTGAAAGTAGCCCGGACTGGCAGGCCTTCAGTCAAAGCCTCTTTAATGCCTTTATGGCCTTGCGGCCCACCAATCCAGGGACATCAACTATCCCTCCTCCTATACTGAGCCTAGGCCTCAGACATCAGATCCCTCCCAGAGGGAAGAAGAGGAATCTTCTGATTCTTCTTCTGAGGCATCCCTTTCATATTACTCCTAGCTGCCTTCTCCCCTAGGATATAGCTTCCCAGAGGAAGAATCTGTGGACGCTGACTCCCCAGTAAAAGATTTAACTTTTGGGGAAACCATTACCAAAATGAAGGAACACTTCAAGTGGGAATTATCTGAAAATTACAGAGGTACAAAAATGGTACCATGACCTCATTCAGATGGATTCCCCAACTCCTACTGCTTTTCTGCCCATTCTGCCTGCTTTTCTGGATGCCTTCTCTTCAGCATCCTTAAACCCAGACTCACAGCCCCCTGCCCCATGCAGACCTGACAGGTTTTATAAAGTCCCTGAGACAAGTTTCTAATTGTGTCCTGCTGCAGACCCTGCCACTATTTCCATTTCCACTGATACTGCTTCAAGACTGTTGTCTTCCACCACCCTCCTACCTGCTGACAAAGATAATCACATCGTCACAGTAGTCAGGAAATCTTTCTGTGTAACACATCTCATCACAAAAGGGTTCTCATCCAGGGAAAAAAAGAGGTCATTGTTCCCCTCTATTCAGCTCTCATTAGACCCATTATAGAGTACAACACCCCTTTTGGAATGTACCTCACAAGACATCTGTAGCAGCTGGAAAGGCCACAGAAGTACCTTACAAAGAGAATTACTGGCCTCAAACCGATGCCCTACACTGACGGTCTCAAAAAACTCCAGCTTTACTCTGTAGCGTATCGCCTACTCCGAGGAGATCTCTGCCTAACATATAAAGCTATGTTAAACCCAGAGCTGTTTGACATGCTACACCTAAAAAAATCCCAATCCCTCTGAGCTACACACCCTAGGAACCTAAATCTTGTCACCACAATAAATGGGAAATGCTGGAGGGATAGATTCCTGTCCCAGAGACTTCCTATACTTTGAAACAAGCTACCCATCTATGTCAAGCAAAGTTCCTCATTAGCACTCTTCAAGAAAAATCTTGAGTGGATGGGAAATAGGAAATACACCCTGGGGATCACTTCTGTGGCTCTGTTCGACAGGGGCACAGGAAATTAACTTTCTTGGGTGGTGTAAGCCAGGGAACCTTGTTGTCCAGGCTTACTTAGGCCCTTGGGCCGATAGCCTAGTACCGACCTATGAAAATCATGGAATGTCTGAATAAAAAAATATATACTTCTGCTACTCTAGCTTTCAGAGCTACTATTTACCAGACACACATGGCTAAATATGCCTTATCCCTTTTGGAGATTATCTCAAAGGAATTGCCTCATACATTTCCATCCTCTTTCAGATGACTTTAGAGCCAAGTTGGTTGATGCTCCTTTGGACAATACAGCCCTGTTTGGAACAAAAATGGTTGACTTATTCAAGTCATTATAGCAAAAAAGGAAAGAGATGCAGGATTTAAAACACCTGCTGGTTTCTCCCAGTTCCAAAGTTCCAGAGGAATTGCCCAGCAAAAACACAATTTATTAGGAAGCACTCTCACCCTCCTGCCTGCACAAGGCCTAGGAAAACCTCCAGGAAGCAACCTACTCCTATCAAAGCCTCACCATTTACTAGCCAGAGGCCACCCTTTCAAGACAGGGCAGGTAGTGTCTGACTACCTGCCAAGCTTAAAGCCCCTCCACCTTCCCCCCTATAGCCCTCTCTTTGTGCATTTGTCTCACTGTCTCCAAGTCGGGAGACTTCTCACTTCAGAAAAATGGGTCCTTTCTATAGTAGAAAATGGGTACTTTATGACCTGGCTCATGCCTCCAAAGAGAAAGGGTATCCCACATCTCCCTGTATTGCAGCCAGTGCTAAACGACCTTTTGGCTCAAGGCACTATTCAGACAGTTCCACTGTCTGCAAAAGGAAGAGGCTTCTACTCCAGGATTTTCTTGGTTCCAAGAAAAGACTGCCCCTGGAGGCCAATTCTGGACCTTTTACTACTCAACCTCTTCCTTTAGGTACCATCCTTCAGGATGCTGACCTTACCAACCTTACCAATTCTCTTTACACTTCTACTCCCCCAAGGGTTCATGGCCACCTAACATCCCTATAAGGCCCAGTTTTAGGAAATACCTGAGGTTCTCTGTGGGCTCTTCTCACTTTCAATTCTCTGCCTTGTCCTTTGGGCTTTCCACTGCACCCAGAGTCTTCACCAAATGTCTGGCTCCAGTTATTGCCTTCTGCAGGACAAAAGGAATACAGAGTTCCCTTACTTGGATGACCTGCTCATTCAGGCAGACTGCAAACAAGTCCTCCTGCAACACTTAAATTGCTATTACTCTCCTACAGTCCCTGGAATCTCAGATAAATTTTCCAAAATCCCAACTGGAACCTACTCGAGACATTGTCTTCTTGGGGTGCAGGATTCATACAGACATCATGAAAGCCTACCCCCCCCCCAAAAAAAAGCTAGAGAGCTTGACTCAACACCTACGTCTGGTCCTCCAGACCACAGAATTGACCACAAGGCAGTACTTTAGGCTCCTGGGCTACATGGCATCCACTATCCCCATGTTACTGCTAGCAAGACTCCATATGAGGAAATTGCAATGGTACCTCAGGTCAGTTTGGACCCAGCACTCCCACCCCCTTGAGTACATGGTACCTCTCTTGCCCTGCCTCAAACAAGAAATTCATTGGTGATTAAAGAAGGTGAACCTCAACCCAGGTCTTCCCCTCCAACCCAAACAGATAATGTACACAGATGCTTCAGACTTGGGCTGGGGAACAACTCTGCGGCACTTTGAAGTGCGAGGAGTGTGGTCAAGGTCACACAGGAAAGAACACATCAGTGTCCAAGAAATGAGGGCAATATTACTGGTCCTGTGAGCCTTCCAAACCAATCTCCAAGAACCACAAAATCTTTACAGACAATACCATAGTGCTGTTATCTCAACAAGCAGAGAGGGACCAAATCTTATTTGCTTTGCAGACTGGCTCTCCTGGTGTGGGAACTGGCCACCTCCCAAGGAGTAACCTTACAGGCAAGCTACATACCTTCACAACAGAATTCTCAGGCAGACTCTCTCAGCAGATCCATGATGAACACACACCAATGGATGCTTCACAGGGATGTCTTCCAGGACCTTGTCGACCGATGGGGTACACCTCAAATAGACCTGTTTGTCTCTTCCATCAAAAGACAACTTCCTTCCTTCTGCACCAGACTTCCAAGAACCTCAGGCAATGGCAACTGATGCCTTCTCAATCTCCTGGAAGGGGATGTTTCTGTGTGCACCTCCCTTCCCCCTTATTCAGAGAGTCCTGCTTGAAGATCCAGCAGGACATGCCAAAAATCTTGCTGGTGACTCCCTGTTGGCCAAAACAACATTGGATCCCCCTCCTCTTACAGCTATCCAAGGGCAGTCACCACAAGTTACCCTCAGAGTGGACCCCCTCACACAGCACATGGGATCCCAAATACATCCACAGTGATGATCTCTGCACCTCACCCTGTGGGTGATAGGATTTTGATCCCTTTCAGACACCTTTACAATGAGGACATGCTCACTGTCCTGCAGGAGGCCAAGAAACCAAATACCAGGAAATCTTGCATATCAAAGTGGAAGAGAGTTTCCATATGGGGTCTCAAAAAGGCAGTTGAACCTGCTGAAAAGTGAGATCCCTTTAGTACTGTCTTACTTGTGAGAAGTTTTTGCAGACAGGGTTAGCTTTCTCTTCCATTAAGTCCCACTTGTCTGCCATTTCTGCATGCCTTCCCCTGAATCCTCCCCTAGCTTTCAGACTACCAGTTAAGTTATTCCTTAAAGGGGTCTCCATCTCAGACCACCTAGGAAACCCTCTACTCCTCCATGGGACCTCAGTTATGTTTTAGAGAAGGTCATCCTTCCCTCATTTGAACCAGCGGATAAAGCTTCCCTAAAACATTGCACATGGAAAACTGTCCTCCTCATGGCTTTGACCTCAGTCAGGAGAATGTCAGAGTTGCATTCCATCCTTCTAATATTCCGCATGGACAGGGTTACTCTTAGAACTCACCCTTCCTTCATGCCCAAGGTGGTGAATGACCTTTCCCTAAATCAAGCCATCCACCTACCAACCTTCTTCCCTAACCCACAGGGCGACTGAGAGAGTACTCCATTCCCTGGATGTGCACAGACAACTCAGATTTTATCTGCACAAAACCAAGTCCATCACACAGGCTGATCAACTGTTTGTCTCCTTCCACCCCAGGGCCCTATGGAAGGCAGTATCTAAACAGTTTCAACATGGATTTCCAAAGCTATTACCTTTTGCTACAAACACCATGGGAAATCCCTGCAAGGTACTGTCAAAGCACATTCCACCAGGGCATTGGCCTCCTCAGGGGGCCTTCTTTAGGGGTTCGGATACCTCCAGTATACTGGAAGCAGCCACTTGGTATTCAGTGCATACCTTCACCAAACACTACAAGTTAGACCACATTTCTAGGGCCAGAGATGGTTTTGCCAGGGCTATCCTCCATAGATTCCTGGAGAACTCTACTAGGCCACCTCCCACTTCTGCACAGTGAGCTTTGGCACTCGCCCATTGGCACTGAATACTGCAGCATGTGAAAAGGACGACATAGAAAAGCTGTGTAAAATCTTACCATAACCATAGATGTCCCTTCTGTTCCATGTTGCAGTATTCCTTCCCACACATCTACCCCTCTTGTTATACTTCATTTCCCTCTCTGGATGGCACAGGACTGGCATTATCCTTGCTAGGACTGGCTCTGGCTGGAGCTTACAGTTCTGAGGGCTGGTGACTGCAGATGTCACTTTTATGGCCCACGCTCTGCTAGCCATGTCAGTCATGCCATGTACCATGCAGTGACTGAAATCTTTTCTGTACTAGCCTGATGTTCGGGTAGCAAGAGGAGTAAACCCATTGGTACTGAATTCTGCAACATGAAAGAAAAGGACATCTATGGTTATGATAAGATTTTACACAACTTTTCTTTATGGTGAGTACAGAACTTTCATTTTCACAGTTTTCCATGTTGTATGTTAATGTACTGGTCAAGCTTTGGCCTTGATTATCACTTATTCTAGGCCTTGCACCTTTGCTAACATACGAGAGTTGCTGTGTCAGCATCCATACTGAATTGTGCACATACAGTTGACTGTCAGCCCTTAGCTGACTGCTAAAGTGACTGTAACGTTAATGGGCCCATGTAGAGCATAAGTTTTTAATAGTATGGCATCAGAAGCTCATGTAGTTGGGTTTCATTCATGCATAGCACAAATTTTTATAACAGCTTAAGCATACAAGACATTGTAAAATTACAAAATCTATACATCAGTAATTAAATTTTGTTACCACAGAGAAGGGGTGCAGAACAGTCAATATAACAAAGATGATTTACAAATGCTAAAATCCCACTTTTTGCCAGGTCAGAAATTGCTATCAAATTTGCAGTCGATCTGTGTAAACAGTTAACTGTTTCCTTGCAGCACTGTTTGGCAAGGTCATGGCGTACATCTCTTCAACAGCCTGTGTAAGTGTCCTGTCTACGTTCTGTTGCCACCTATACAACACGGAGTTTTTCTTTATGAAAAATCATTTGCTTGTTTCATCAGTGTCCCTAATAGGGCAGGTTTTCCATGCATAAAATGCTTAGATGTAGTTAGGAGAAAGACTGACTACAGCATCTCTTGAGACCACTAAAATCTATGCAAAAAGCCTTTTTTCTAGCTCTTTATGCACCAAGAATTCCATGTGTAAGTAAACGTTGCATTCTAAACATTGAGATCCTTATTTGAAGCAGCTGTAAGAAGTTTATTGTAAACTTCCAAACTGGAAGGGAAGGCAGTTGTCCCATTTACTATACTAATAGCCCTAGAAATTTCTGTTGACAATTCAGCATCTGAGAATTCTCCATATTAGACACCTTCAAGAAAGGACAATAGTCAGACATCTAGTGACTTAAAAGTTAATTTATGCATCCTTTAGTGCTCAGGAATAGCAGTTATACATAGATTACCCACATACTACTCATTTCCAGTAATTTACTCTCTGGCTGAAGCGTGCTTACCTTTTTTGTGGTAGTCTTAAGATGCTTTTCATTGTTAATGGTTATTCAACTTGACCATGAAACTTTTTTTTGTCTTCAGACAATGGTATTGTTGTATTCAATGAAATTTGTACCCACTCTTCGGTTCCAATATTCATTCTCCCCTCTTCAGGCAGGCTTGCTAGGAACAAAGCGTCTGTCACGTCTGGCTGTGTAATTTGTTTTCCACTTTATATGTAAGGTTCCATTGGAATACAGACAGCTTCAGCAAGTTTAATGTCTTGTAGACAGTTTATTTCTTTAAAAAAATAAATAAATAATTAAAAAGAAATCGACTGCGGAGAAATAACTTACGCAATCTCTTCCTTATACTAATTGCTCATTTATTTGAAGAGGAATTTCAATTGGGCCTAATACTTTCCTTCTTTTGCAATGTCTTCTGCTTTGGACAAGCGTGTCTTCTCTTCCATCAGTGAAGATTATGTAAAACTCTTCAGCCTCATTCACAGAGTCAGCATCTCATTGAATTAAACTTCAAGGTAGAAAGTTTTAGGAGTACTGTACTAGAGTGCTATTGATACCAAAATACACATTAAATCCCTAATATAGAGGTCCAAGTTTTATGAGTATTGTACTCGAGTGCTATTGATACCAAAATACACATTAAATCCATAATATGGAGGTCTGATCTGATAGATGTTCTTCGTGTTTCACTGTTGCAGTCATCACCTGTGGGTTATCACTGCTGTGGTAGCCTTCGGCCGGCCCGAATACCAGAGTCAATCTTTTTGTGCATCAGCTGCTGTCGCCTGTAGTCTGATGTCAGGTCATCAGTACTATAAAGCAAGGCAGCCGACATCATTACATCAGTCTTTCTTGCCGTGGAGCCCATAGAAGAAGCAGTTCACATGAGTGCCGGTCGGTCGCTACCAGAAGTCAAATTTCAGCAGAAAACGTCTAAAGCTAAGTACCCCATTGGGGACCCTTTTTTCTTGCTCTAACCAATGTCCGAAAAAGTTAACAGTTGTCTCGCCTGTGGAAAGCGGATCCCACACCGAGACTTTCATTCTTACTGCATCACTTGTTTAGGCCTAGACTACGACATCCCTCACTGCCAGTTCTGTGCCCTTTTTTAATGCGAGAACCATTTGCCGTACAGCTCTTTTTGTAGACAATTATTTTCACACTACCGATTCTAGACAAAAAACAATGTCTTCTCTTCTGACTAGTGTTTCTCAGAGACCGACAGATTCTCTCAGGCCTCGAAGCCAGGCCACTCCTAGGAAATCTGCCTCTAGCTGCCATCTTGCTACTGCTCCCACACCCCAAGCTCAGGTGCTTAAAATGGCAGAGAGTCTCATCTCCCTTATCCGAAGTACTCAAGCCCACCCTCCAAAAAGAAAAAGGGTTCCTTCTCCACAAATTATGACAGACCAAGAGTCTGAGGAATCTGATTATTCTGCCTTTAAAGAGGAACAGCCCTTAACTGTTTGAGGATTCAGATGCAGAGGAATCCATCCCCTCTGCCTCCCCTTCAGAGGACCTCACCTTCGGGGAAACCCTTCACTCCCTCAGGGAACATTTTCAGTGGGAATCTCAGGACTACCTACATCAAAGAAATGACTTAAGAGTTTCTGTACCTGTCCCAGCACAGACCCCTGGCCATCCCACCTATTCTAGAAGTGGTGGATGATGTTTTCCTTGAATACGGTTTAGCCCCTGATGCCCTGTCTCCTGCCCCAGCTAAACCTGACTACAGAGTACCGGATTGTCACAAATACCTGTACAGGAACCCTGCTGCAGACCCTGAAGTCATTACACAGGGACCAAAGGAGCTAAGACTAGTTCTGCTAAGAATCCTCTTCCTTATGACAAAGACTGCAGAACTCTGAACAGATAGGGTAAGAAACTATACACCTTTGCACCCTTAGCTATCAGAACTCTCAGTTGTCAGTTCCGTATGTTAAAATATAAACAACACACTTTGGAACAATTAAAACAGATGATTGCTACCTCTCCTGATGGTGCCAACTCAAAAGAGCTGGCAGAATTACTACACTCTGCTTGTCAAGTGGCCAAGCACTCATTACATTGTGGATATGATGCCCTATAAGCCTCTAGCAGGGCAGCAGTGACAGGATCTGTTGTTAGAAGACATGCATGGCTGAAGGAACTTCTCCCCTGATCATGTCACGTCTAAACTTAATGATGCACCCCTAGATAAGGAACGCCTGTTTGGGAAAAAAAGCAGAAGAGGTGCTTAAAAAGATGGAAGACAAAGCAAAGTCTATGCAAACAGTAATAGATTTCTTTCAAGTTCAACCACCCAAATTCAGCAGGAGCTTCAACTCTAAGCACTGGGCCTTCCCTGCACCCAGCAGACAGGGCCAAAGTAAGCCCCGCAGGAACAGGACATCCAAGCCCCTATCCCAGGGCCAGCAAAGAAGTAAACAATGGACCACGTCCATCTCTAAGGCAGGGAGTTCTAAGCCAAGCTTCTATGGGAAACACAATGACTCCCCCCCCCCCCCGCCCTCCTTTCACTCATCTAAAACTAGGAGGAAGGCTCACCCTCTTCAAGGACAATTGCGTCTCTATAACCAAGGACCAATGGGTATTAAAAATCATTGCTCAGGGATATAGATTCTCCTTCATTGCACTCCCCATTCCAAGAGGGTTCCCAGACCTCTGCCCAAACCAGTGGGCAGAGGCATTAAAACAGGGAAAAACCCTAATATTCCAGGGGGCAGTAGAACCTGTCCCTCCGGATCAAACAGGAAAAGGTTTTTACTCCAGACTATTCCTTGTTCCCAGAAAAAAGGGCACTTGGCACCCCATTCTGGATCTATCCAAACTGAACACCTCCTTGATGGTTCCCAGATTCAAAATGCTAACCTTGTAGCAGCTCCTGCCTATGCTCGCACAAAATGCCTGGCTGGTGACACTAGACCTAAAAGATTCCTACCTCCACATCCCCATCAGGAAATCATGCAGAAAATGCCTGCGCTTCAGAGTAGGCAGTCAGCACTTCCAGTTCTCTGCACTGCCTTTTGGCTTATCTACTGCTCCCAGAGTATTCACCAAATGCTTGGCCCCAGCTATATAGCATTCTGCAGACAGAGAAATATACAGATTTACCCTTACCTAGATGACTGCCTCATTCAGGCAAACAGCAAAGAAAAGTTGCTTCAGGATCTTCTCTTTGTCAAAAAAAAAACCTCCTAGGGTTCACCATCAACGAGAAAAAAATCAAAGTAAAACCCCACCAGGAAAATTGTTTTCCTGTGAGCTGTGCTAGACACAGCAACCCTAATGGCCGTCCTATCCCCAGAAAAGCAGAGTTTCCTGCCTCTCTGCTTCACACAGCTGGCTTCCAGAAGTCACCTCACAGCGAGGAAGTTCCTGCAAGCCCTGGGATACATGGCATTTTGCATCCTTCTCATCCCTTTCACCAGGCTTCACATGCGAAAGATTCAGTGATACTTAAAGATCCTTTGGTATCAGCACTCTCAGTCCCTAGAGACCACTCTCCCACTGATCCATTGCATAAGGGATGAATTTCTCTGGTGGGCAGAGGTCTGTGCCATGAACAAGGGTCTTCCCTCATCCTCTGCCCTTCCGGCCAGACAATCACCACCAACGCCTCTGACATAGCTTGGGGCACCCACCTAGCAAGCAGATGTACCCATGGCCTTTGGAATGCCCAAAAACTTCACTTGTACATCAACTAGAAAGTAATTATAGCAGTGCAAAACGCTCTAACTTCCTTCCAAACCCCACCTCAGGCCAGAGGTCCTCCTTATAAAAACAGAACACCACAGTAATGTGGTACATCAACAAGCAGGGGGGCACCCAATCGTACCCCCTGTGCAGGTTAGCCATGAGTCTGTGGCTTACAGCCACCTCCATGGGGCTACACCTAAATGCCCAATGCTTACCAGGGGTCAACTACACACTGGCAGACCATGTAAGCAGAAACATACTGGACCCCCATGAATGGCAGCTCCACAGAGAAATCTTTCTATAAATCACCCAGGAGTGGGTGACCCCAGAGATGGACCTCTTTGCCTCGCACCTCTCCCACCAGCTGCGCAAGTTTTGCACCAGGGAGTATCACTTCCTAGCATGAAATGTGGATGCCTTGACCTTCCCCTGGAGCTCCCTCTTTGTGTATGCATACCCTCCTGTGCCCCTTCTTCCCAAGGTTCTGATCAGAATAAGAGAGGAGAGACCAAAGGCCATCCTCATCACTCCAGATTGGTCCAGACAGCATTGGTACCCCTTACTATGCAGTCTGACCTTACAGCCCCCCCCCCCAAGCTGCATCCCTTAAGGTCAGACCTCCTGACCCAAGAGAGGGGGAAGGTACTGCACCAAGACCTACAGACTCTCAAACTTTCAGCATGGCTTATACACTAAAAACTAACAAGAAGTTACCGTTAAGCAAACAGGTCTTGCACATCATCACAGAGGCCAGAAGGCCCAGCACAAGAAAATCTTATTCAGGAAAATGGAAAAGATTCTGCTCCTGGAAATGATCAAAAGGGGGCAGTACCTCCCAACCTTCCATCTCTCTCATCCTGGATTACTTAGCAGAGTTGCTCAGTAGTGGCCTCTCCTTCTCTATTAAAATCCATGCCTCAGCCATCTCTACCCATTATGATTCAGATCCACCCCTCTTCTCTCATCCTTTGATTAAGCAATTGGTCAGAGGGACTTCTAATACCAGACCTCCTACTCCACCCTGGGACCTGAATTATGTGTTAGAGAAACTAACCTTACCTCCTTTCGAACCTGCCACTTCAACAGAATTGAAATACCTCTCCTGGAAAAATGCCTTAAGACTAGCTATCACCTCAGCCAAAAGTGTCTCAGAACTTCAAGCTCTCAGCCAAACGTGTCTCAGAACTTCAAGCTCTCATGGCTGTTGAGCCCTTCATAATTTTCTATGCAGAGTCTCCCTGAGGACTAATCCCATCTTTATGCCCAAGGTGGTGTCTGATGTGACCCTTAACCAGGCCATATACCTTCCCACCTTCTTTCCCAACCCTCAAAACAAGGAGGAAATAACTCTATACTCACTAGATGTGCACAGGCAACACAGATACTGTCTGGACCGCACTAAGCCATTCAGAAAAACTGACCAGCTTCTTGTAAGCTTTGCCCCAAGGGCAGAGGGGAAGCCCATCTCCAATCAGACAATTTCCAAATGCATTTCACACTGTATCCATTTTTACTACAGATTACATGGGAAACCCATCCCTAGGTCAGTCCATACCCACTCCACTAGGGCAACCTCCACTTCCACTGCCTTCCTCAGAGGAGTACCTACCAGAGACATATTTGAAGCGGCCACCTGGACCTCTGTCCATACCTTTACAAAGCATTACCACCTACCTCTCTTTTCGAAGTCTAGGGCAGGGTTTGCCTCTACAATTCTGCAGGGCCTCCTGACCCATACCTAGGACTCTATCTATCCTACCACCCTTTACCTCAGCTTTGGGAATCCTCCCACAAGTGATGACTGCAACAGTGAAACATGAAGAACATAGTACAGTCGTGTACACCTTACCTTAAATATAGATGTTAGAGTGTATTCACTGCTGCAGTCTTGGTTTCCCTCCCTCCATCCCCCTTTTCACATCTTCCCCTAGGTGGACACATGCTTCCCAGGGTGGCTCTTAGCCACCAGGACCACTTCTCTCTTTTCCCTTGTGCTTCTGATCGGTTAGGGCAAGAAAAACTGATGCAATGACTTTAGCTGCCTTGCTATATGGTACTGATGACCTAATGTCAGACTACAGGTGACAGCAGCCTGCGCACAAAAACATTTACTCTGGTATTCGGGATGGCCAAGGGTTACCACAGCAGGGATAACTGCAACAGTGAATGCACTTGAAGATCTACATTTATGGTAAGTGTACTCCTCCTACTCCTTGTGTTAGTGGATCAGCTAACCCCTGTTAAAGAAGTCCGTTCAGTCTTTTAGTGCCATCTGTAGAACTCGCATAGTTTAATCTCCTCAGCAGCCTGCATCGGTGGATGACAGGTTCCAGACTTGTAAGATCCCTTTGGGAACTTCCGTTTATCTTTATTACTATATACCTTTTTTATTTGTCTTGCTGGTTTCTACAGCTGTTAATTCCTCTGGGAATTCTAACGTATTATTTTGTTTGTATGCTTAGTACTGCATTTAAGTGGCCTTTTCTAAGGTGTTTGATGACTTTTACTTGTATAATGAAATTCTGTGGCATCAGTTGAACACTGGGACTGTTTTATGCATGTAGAACAGTGATTTTATTACAAACATTTCATTTCAAATAGTGATTTATTTTGTTTATCTGCTGCATTTGGTAGTTCTGACAGAAAAATATTGCATTCTTTCACATTTTTCTTTGTTTATGAAATGAGCACTTAGAACAGCAGTAGCAGTGCACTGATGCTTATAAACTCCAGTTGGTGAAAGAGTATATTTCAGGGAGTCGTCTGCCATGAGATTTAAATGAGCTCTTCCAAGGGCAACATTTGTGGAGGGCATATTCTCATTGACTAGTATGACTAGGACAGATGTTGCCTGTGCTGGGACATGGGTACTGATGCAGGTATTGCACCTTTTGTCTTGGACCAGAGCTTAACTGACTGTGTTGCTGTTGCTTCAGTCTAGCCATCAGATTCTGGTGGGAGGATTGGCTTTAAGCCTAAATCTGCTTGGACGTTGGTTGCATTAGTGAAGTCTGCTTGCCACAAGGACAGGCCTGTGGTACAGCAAATGTATGCAGTGAGCAAGCATAAAGAGTAAAGGTCAAGTTACCAGAGTTGAGGCTTGTAGGCCTGGTTTAGCAGTCTTTTAGGTGTGGGTCACTCTTTGGCCTTCAAATCTTGCCAGCATTTCTTTGCCATATAGCGAGAAGCAAAGAGACAGATGAATGTCTGCAGGAGTCACATAGGTGAAGCATAGAGGTAACTTCTTCACAATAACTGACATAACCTTGGGAACAAATCCGGTTTGTTAAAATTCATTGCCTGGATTGCCATTCTCTAGTGTTGTGCTTTAGTCTGATCATTCCAGGTCATTGTGATATAGAATTGCACTGAGAAAAGAAAGCTTAAATCCATTATATCTGCTTATTTGTTGCAGTTAATACATTGTATGACATTTGTTTGATGGCAGAAGAAGAAAGTAAGCTTACATAGTTTGTTCTTTTAAATGCTTCCAGCATTTTGTCTCCCATCCATCATTTTTTCACTTATCCATGCCCTCTTGAATGCTTTTGTGGAGTCCCTCTCCACCATCCATTCTTTTAGCCCACTTCATGGATTTGCAGCCCTTTGAGATCCAGGGACTATTTATTCGCTACAGGCTGCTTGCCTTGTTTACTTCTGCTTCATCCATCCTGTTTAAGATGATCCTTTCCCATCTCACTGAAAGGATCCTGTAAAGCAGAGTCATATCCTCACTGTCTTTTCTTGTCTTGTATGAATAAACTGTAGCTCCTATAGTATCTGATCTCTCTCTTCCTCTCCCATTTCAAAGATCTGTCTAGTATGTTTTCATTATTCACACTGCCTCAGTAGTATATGGGTTCTCTGCATGCCCAAACCCATACTGGCAGCTTTCCAGAGCTCAGAATTCCCTCCTCTTACTCCCTGTGTTAGGGGACTGGCTAACCCCTGTTACAGAAGTCAGTTGTTGAGTCTTTTAGTGCCAGCTGTAGGAATCGCACAGTTGCATCTCCTCAGCAGCCTGCATTTGTGGATTACAGCTTCCAGACATAGGTAAGACTCCTTTGGGAACTTCCCTTCCTCTTTATTACTATATAGATGTTCTTCATGTTTCACTGTTGCAGTCATCACATTTGGGTT
Source organism: Protopterus annectens (assembly GCF_019279795.1). Taxonomy (NCBI): domain Eukaryota; kingdom Metazoa; phylum Chordata; order Ceratodontiformes; family Protopteridae; genus Protopterus; species Protopterus annectens. The sequence goes on along the minus strand of NC_056735.1, from coordinate 750,982,869 downwards.
ATCTGCCTGCCGGTAGCCCTCAGCCAGCCTGAATACCAGAGTCTTGGGATTTCTGCTTCGGATGCTGTCGCTTCTTCCATGACGTAAGGTCGTCAGGGGTATAAAACATGCAGCCAACGCCATTACGTCAGTCTTTCTTGCCGTGAGGTGCCCAAAGTAGAAGCAGTTTGCAAGTGTCGGTTGGCCAACTCCTGAAATTTTCATTTCGAGTTTCAGACCTGAAGTCTTCAAAAAGATAAGTACCCCATTGGGGATCCTTTTTTCTTGCTGTAACCAATGTTAGAAAAGATTAATAATTGTCTTGCTTGTGGAAAGCAAATGCCTCATAGAGATTTTCATTCTTACTGCATCACCTGTTTAGGCCCAGACCACGACGTCCCTCGCTGTCAGTTTTGTGCCATGTTCAACGCCCGAACTATTCATCATCTGGCTGGTACTCAGTCGCTTTCACAGCCCCTGATACCTGCTTCTACAGATTTGCAGGCCTCTGCTGAGACCCATTCGTGTCTGGTATGCTGCAAGATGCTTCTTTGACTATGGAACCTGTGGATGTCTCTACCTTGGATATGTAGGGAGCTGCTGTGCAGGCACTGGCTTCTGAGGGTGTATTTAGGCCTATGGATTTTCATATCAAACCAACGACTTCATTTCAAGCTAATACCAAATTCCTCAAGCCTAAACCTCGCACTACACCTAGAAAACCGATGACTAATGTGCATTCTCAGGCTCACATGCCTCAAAAGCAAATGATTAGAATGGCTGAAGACCTTATTACCTTAATTAGGGGAAGCCAGCCTTCCCCCTCTGAGACCTAGAACTGATTTTCCTTCTGATTATTCTGATCAGGAATCTGATATCTCTATTTCTTCTGACTACCAGTATTTACCTTTATCTACTTATGAGGATTCTAATGCAGAGGATTCCATTCCCTCTGCTTCCCCTCCAGAAGATTTCTCTTTTGGTGAAACCTTGCATACCCTTAGGGGACTTTTCCACTGGGAAAGCCAGGACTATTCTCAGTCCAAAAAGAGACTTGGGGAATTCTTAAACTTGCCTCAGCACAGGCCTCTAGCTATCCCATCCTGTTCTGGAGATTGTAGATGTTTTCTTGGAATCCAGCCTTACCCCAGACACTTTGCCACCAGCTCCCAGGAAACCTGACAGGTACTACAGAGTACCTGACTCTCACAAATTCCTGTTCAAGAATCCTACTGCTGATCCAGAGACCATTTCCCAATTACTTAAAAGCATTAAGGCTACTACTGCCAAAAATCCCACCCCTTCTGACATGGCTTATAGGGCTTTAGACAGATGGAGTAAGAAGGTATATACCTCTGCTACTCTTGCCATTAGGGCTTTAAATTGCCAGTTTCATATGTTAAAGTATCAGCAACATATTATGGGACTAAACAGAAAATGATGTTGATTCCTGACTCTGCTGAACCCAAGGATTTACAAGAGTTAATGCACTCTGCTGACCAAGTTGGTAAACATACTTTGCTATGTGGTTTTGATGGTTTAGAAGCATCTTGCAGGGCTGCTGTCAGTGGGTCTGTACTTGCTTGGCTCAGGGAACAAACCTTGCCAGATAATGTTAAAGCCAAATTACTGGATGCACCCTTATATCAAGAGTGCTTTTTTGGCAACAAAGCAGAAGTCCTTAAAAGAATGGAGGAAAAAGCTAAATATATGTAAATTGTTAAAGGTTTCTTACAAGTACAGCCTCCTAGATTCAGTAGGCATTGGCCTTCAAAGAATTTGGTCCTTCCCAGTTCCTGACAGGCCTTCTCAGTCCAAACCCAGGAGCAGCAGACCACCAAGACTTTACAGACTATGCACTGATCTAAGCAGTGGGGGCTCCCACTCCCAAAACAGGGAGTAGTAAGCCACCCCCTATGGAAAAAGTGCACAATGACTTGTCCTTAACTCTTCCAAGCCTAGCTCAACTACTTGCACCTTTAGGAGGAAAGCTCGCCCTGCATGCAAGAAACTGGGAATTCATTACCCAAGACAAATGGGTTTTAAACATAGTTTCCCTAGGGTACAGATTCCACTTCACTCTCTCCCAACTCCAAGTGGATGGCCAGTGGGTGGAGGCCCAAAAACAAGTGCTCTCTCTCCTCAGCATCAAGACTATTCAACCTGTCCCAACAGAACAAAGGGGACAAGGTTTCTATTCAAGACTGTTCCTGGTTCCCAGACCTGTCTCTCCTCAACATATTTCTGATGGTTCCAAAATTCAAAATGCTAATTCTTCAACAGCTTCTTCTTATGCTAGCCAAGGATGCCTGGCTGGCAACCCTAGATTTAAAAGAAGCTTATCTGCACATCCCAGTCAGAGAGTCTCGCAGGAAATACCTGCGCTTCAGGCCAGGCTCCATGCACTAACAGTTCCCTTTGGCTTATCTACTGCACCCAGGGTATTCACAAAGTGCCTAGCTCCAGCCATTGCATTTTGCAGACAGTGAAATATTCAGATTTACCCATATTTGGACGATTGCCTGATTGAGGCAGAGAGTCAGGGCTTGCTGTTACAGCACCTGGCATTTGTAAATAGACTTCTAACTTCACTGGGATACACCCTCAGCGAGAAGAAATCACACCTATTACCCTGCCAACAGATTGTATTCCTGGGAGCAAGCTTGAATGCAACTTCCCAGATGGCATTCCTCACTACAGAGAAACAAGTTTATTTGACAACCTACTTCAACCTACTGGCCACAAAAACCCAACTATCTGCAAGGAAAATTCTGCAAGCCCTGGGGTTCATGGCCTCTTGCATTCTGCTAATTCCATATGCAAGACTGCATATGAGGAAACTTCAATGGTTTTTAAGAAGTCTATGGTGTCAACATTCTCCAGACCTGGAAGCAATGATTCCTAGCATTCCTTGCATAAGGTGTTTTGTCTGAAGAAGGAAGGATACAAAGCCTTCCAAAAGTGCTTGCATACAAATAAAAGTTCTAACGTTTTAAAACAGAGTTACTGCATTTGTGAAAACCTTCACTTATCGGACACACTACTGTCGTAGGATATCAGATTCTGTGGGGCTGCTTTCTTTGCAATTTTTTGTGTTCCATTCCTTGCATAAGGGCAAAGTTCCTTTGGTGGGTAGAGGACTGCTATGACAACAAGGGACTCCCTTTCACTCTACCCCCTGCCACCCAAACGTAACAACAGACACATCAGACTGTGCATGGGGGTCTCACATGGTAGGGCAGTGCATTCAGGGCAAATGTAACCCTATACAGATGCACCTGCATATCAATCAAAAAGAAATGTTAGCTGTACAGAATGCTCTGACAGCCTTCAAAGACCTTATTCTTCCAGGACAACTATTGGTAAAGACATACACTACCACAGTTATGTGGTACATAAAGAAGTGAGGGGAACCCATTCCTACCCACTCTGCAGACTAGCCATGGCTCTGTGGAACACTGCTTGAGCATCCAAGTGAACCTACAAGCTCAGTTCCTGCCGGGCAAATTAAATTCACTGTCAGACGACTTGAGTAGAAATCTCATGGATACACATGAATGGAAGCTGGAACCCAAAATATTCAAGCTCTTGAACAAATGGACACCAGAGGTAGACCTGTTTGCTTCCCCTCAGAACTACCGATTGAAGAAATACTGCACCAGAACTCCCCCACAGTCAAGCTTGGAAAGTCGATGCCCTGCCCTTTTACCTGGGAAGGCTTCTCAGTTTATGCCTTTCCCCCCCTCTGCCTCTCCTCTCAAAGCTCCTTCTAAAGATCAGACAGGACAAGCCAAGGACAATACTGATTGCACCAGACTGGCCGTGCCAGCACTGGTACCCCCTTTTGCACAGTCTGACAGTGCTACAACCATGGCACCTGCCTCAGACCCCTTCCCTGCTGTCCCAGCAGGCGAGCCAGATTCTGCACCCTCAGCTTCAAAACCTTGAACCTTGCAGCCTGGTTAATTCCCTGAGCTCACCTTTAGCAACCCTCAGTAAGCAAGTGCTGGATGTCTTTCTTGAGGCAAGGAGTTCTAGTACTAGAAAATCCTATTCAGAAGAGTGGAAAAGATACTGTTCCTGGAGCCAGTCTCAGGGGATGGACACAGCGGTGCCCAGCTTACCTCATATTCTAGATTGTTTAACAGAAATGCTCCACAAGGGCCTATCTTTCTCTTCAGTTAAGATTCATGCCTCAGCCATATCAGCTCATCATAATACTGAGCCATCCCTCTTCTCTCATCCTCTGCTAAAACAATTCCTTAGAGGGGCCAAAAATGTAAGACCCCCCCCCAGGAGAGCCCCCACTCCAGCCTGGGACCTTAACTTTGAGTTGGAAAAACTTACTCTTCCCCCCTTTGAACTGGCTGTTATAGCAGAGTTGAAATTCCTTTCTTGGAAAACAGCTTTCCTTCTAGCCATTACTTCTGCAAGAAGAGCGTCTGAACTGCAGGTCCTTATGGCAGTGGAACCCTTCATTATCTTCCATGTGGACAGGGTTTCCCTCAGGACTAATTCCTCATTTATGCCCAAGGTGGTGTCTAGTGTGGCTCTGAACCAATACATTCATTTGCCTACTTTTTTCTCTAACCCCCAGAATAAAGGGGAAAGGATACTGCATTCCCTGGATGTGAACAGACAGCTTAGATTCTATTTAGACAGGACTAAGCCTCTCAGAAAATCTTACCAGCTGCTAGTCAGCTTTGCTGCAGGGGCAGAGGGGAAGGCCATGTCAAAGCAAACCATTTCCAAATGGATAGCACATTGCATCCATTTCTGCTACAAGCACCATGGAAAACCTACCCCACAGGGGATAAGAACACATTTCACCAGGGCTGCATCTACCTCTACTGCATTTCTCAGAGGAGTCCCTACCAGGGAATTTCTGGAAGCTGCAGCCTGGAACTCTGTACATACTTTCACCAAACATTACCACTTGCTTATTTTTTTGAAATCCAGAGCTGGATTTGCCACAGCAGTCTTACAGGGCCTGATTGCTAGCCCTAATGCTCTTTAACTACCTTCATCCTTCCTTAGCTTTGGGAATCGACCCAAATGTGATTACTGCAACAGTGAAACACAAAGAACATAGTACAGTTGTGTACACTTACCACAAATGTAGATGTTAGAGTGTATTCACTGTTGCAGTCCTAGTTACCCTCCCTCGAGCCCCCTGACTTCTCTTGTCTTTTACCTATCGTATTTGTTTGGTATATATCATGTGTATTTGCTTTTTGCTGGGGGTGTTCCGTACCATATAATTGCTTCCTATTGTGGGGGCACCTGACATCTGGGGCAAGAAAAACTGATGTAATGCCATCTGCTACATGTTTTATACCCCTGACGACCTGACTTCATGGAACATTGGTTAAGAGCAAGAAAAAGGATCCCCAATGGGGTACTTAGCTTTTTTCGAAGACTCTCTTCTGAAAGCAAGCGAAAATTTCAGGAGTCAGCAGATCGGCACTTGCAAACTGCTTCGGGCACTGCTCAGCAAGAAAGACTGATGTAATGGCGTCGGCTACATGTTTTATACCCCTGACGACCTGACGTCATGGAAGAAGAGACAGCCTCTGATGCAGAAATCCCAAGACTCTGATATTCAGGCTGACTGAAGGCTACCTGCAGGCAGATAACCCATATGTGATGACTGCAACAGTGAGTACACTCTAACATCTACATTTATGGTAAGTGTACACAACTGTACTGTTTGATTGCTGTGTCTTATATTTAAAAAAATGTATGTTCAATTTTTATTTTAGTGTAGTTGGTGTTTTCTGCTGTTAATTCCACTGGGAATTCTAACTTATGTTTTGTTTGTATGCTTAATACTGCTTTTCAGCAGGCTTTTCTAAGGGGTTTTATGACTTTTACTTGGAAACTGAAGTTCTGTGGTGTCAATTGAACACAGGGACTGTCTTGTACATGTATAGCAGTGATTTAATCACACATGTCGATGTCCTGCATGTTTCATTGTTGCAGTCATTACATTTAGGTTTTCTGCCTGCAGATAGCCCTCAGCCAGCCTGAATACCAGAGTCTTGGATTCCTGCATCAGATGCTGTCTCTTCTTCCATGACGTCAGGTCATCAGGGGTATAAAACATGTAGCCGACGCCATTACATCAGTCTTTCTTGCTGAGCAGTGCCCGAAGCAGTTTGCAAGTGCCGATCTGCTGACTCCTGAAATTTTCGTTTTTGAGCTTCAGAACCGAAGTCTTCGAAAAAAGCTAAGTACCCCATTGGGGATCCTTTTTCTTGCTCTTAACCAATGTCAGTAAAAGTTAATGATTGTCTTGTGGAAAGCAAATACCTCATAAAGATTTACATTCATACTACATTCCTTGCTCAGGCCCAGACCACAATGTCCCTTGCTGTCAGTTTTATGCTTTATTCAACCCCCAAACTATTTGTCATCAGTCTATTTTTGCAGCAAATTATTTTGGTACTCTGTACAACTATCCAGAAATAGCTTCGGTAAGCCAGACCACGATGTCCCTTGCTGTCAGTTTTATGCTTTATTCAACCCCCAAACTATTTGTCATCAGTCTATTTTTGCAGCAAATTATTTTGGTACTCTGTACAACTATCCAGAAATAGCTTCGGTAAGCCATCCAACTACCAATATTGTGAAAAAACGTAAGGATAGACAGAGACAGACCGCATAGGTCCAAAACTGCCAACGATGCTTCCATTTAGCTAGTCGCCAGTTCGCAGGTACTCAGTAAGGCGCTTTCGCAGCCTCTAATACCCGTTAATTCATATTTGCGGGCCTCTACTGAGACCCACTCGGAGTCCGGTATGCTGCGAGATGCTTCTTAGACTATGGAAACTGTGGATGTCTATAACTTGGATGGGTCCGGAGCTGCTGTGCAGGCACCGGTTTCTGAGGGTGTATTCAGGCCTACAGATTTGCATTTTAAATCGACACCATCTTCTTCATCCACGCCTAAAACTCGACCCACGCCTAGAAAACCATCGTCCAAACCACATGGTCAGGCCCATATGCCTAAAAAACAAATGCTTAGAATGGCTGAAGACCTTATTACTTTAATTAGGGAAAGCCAGCCTTCCCCCTCTAGGAGTCTTAGAACTGATTTTCCTTCTGATTCTTCTGATCAGGATTCTGAAATTTCAGTTTCTTCTGATTACCAGGATTTGCCCTTATTTACCTATGAGGATTCGGATGCAGAGGATTCCATTCCCTCTGCTTCCCCTCCAGAAGATTTTTCTTTTGGTGAAACCTTACACACTCTTAGGGAGCATTTCCACAGGGAAAGCCAGGATTACTCTGACTCCAAAAGGAGGCTTAGGGAATTCTTACTCCTCCCTCAACACAGGTCTTTAGGTATCCCTCCTGTTCTGGACATTGTAGATTATGCCTTCTTGGAATCTATCCTGGCCCCAGACACTTTACCTCCAGCTCCCAGAAAACTTGATAGGTATTACAGAGTACCTGACTCTCACAAGTTCCTCTTCAAGAATCCTACTGCGGATCCAGAGACCATTTCCCAAGGACCAAAGGGCAATAAGTTTACTGCTGCCAAAAACCCTACCCCCTTCTGATAGAGATTCTAGGGCCTTGGACAGATGGGGTAAGAAGGTGTACACTTCTGCTACTTCGGCCATTAGGGCCTTAAATTGTCAGTTTCATATGTTAAAGTATCAGCAGCATATTATGGGACTACTTAAACAGAAATTAGTGTTGATTCCTGACTGTGCTGAACATAAAGAATTGCAGGATTTAATGCATTCTGCTGAACAAGTTGGTAAACATACTTTGCAATGTGGTTTTGACTCTTTAGAAGCATCTTGCAGGGCTGCTGTTACTGGGTCTGTACTTAGAAGGCATGCTTGGCTTAAGGAGCAAAACTTGCCAGATCATGTTAAAGCTAAATTACTATGTGCCCCCTTAAACCAAGGCCGCCTGTTTGGCAACAAAGCAGAAGTCCTTAAAAAGATGGAGGAAAAAGCTAAATCTATGCAAACTGTTAAAGATTTCCTACAAGTACAGCCTCCCAGATTTAGTAGGCATTGGCCTTCAAAGAATTGGTTCTTTCCACTCTCTTCCAGACCTTCTCAGTGCAAACCCAGGAACAGCAGACCACCTAGGTTACAGTCTCAGGCTACACACAGGCCTAAGCAGTGGGGGGCTCCCACTTCCAAAGCAGGAAGTAGTAAGACACCCCCCCACAGAAGAATGTCACAATGACTTAACCTTAACCCTTCCAAGCCCTACTTAACTGCCTACTCCCTTAGGAGTAAAGCTCGCCCTGCATGCAAAAAACTGGGAACTCATTACCCAGGACAAATGGGTTTTAAATATAGTTTTCCAAGGATACAGATTCCACTTCCACACCCTACCATCCCCAAACGGTTGGCCAGACCTACCCCCAAATCAGTGGGCAGAGGCTCAACAGCAGGTTCTCTCTCGTCTAAGTATCAGGGCTATTCAGCCTGTCCCAGTAGAGGAAATGGGACAAGGTTTTTATTCAAGACTTTTCCTGGTACCCAGAAAAGACCGCTCCTGGTGTCCTTTCCTGGACCTCTCTATTCTGAACACCTTTTTGGTAATCCCAGAATTCAAAATGTTAACACTTCAGCAGCTGCTTCCTGTGCTAGGCAAAGATGCCCGGTTGGCAACCTTAGACTTAAAGGAAGCTTACCTGCACATTCCAGTAAGAGAATCTTGCAGGAAACACCTACGCTTCAGAGCAGGCTCCATGCACTATCAGTTCTCTGCAATTCCCTTTGGCTTATCTACTGCACCCAGGGTATTCCCAAAATGTCTAGCTCCAGCCATTGCATTTTGCAGGCAGAGAAATATTCAAATATACCCATGCCTGGATGATTGTCTGATTCAGGCAGAAAGCCAGGACATACTATTAAAACATCTGGCATTCGTAAAGAAACTTCTGACCTCACTGGGGTACACCCTAAACAAAAATAAATCTCATCTAGTACTTTGCCAACAGATTGTATTCCCGGGAGTAAGCTTAAACACAACTTCCCAGATGGCTTACCTCATGCCAGAGAAGCACGTTTATTTGACAACCTACTTCAAACTGCTGGCCACAAAGACCCAGCTATCTGCAAGGAATTTTTTGCAAGCCCTGGGGTTCATGGCTTCTTGCATTCTACTAATTCCATATGCAAGACTGCATATGAGGAAACTACAATTGTATCTAAAAGCCTGCGGTGTCAACATTTTCAGGACCTGGAATCGATGATTCCTATCATTCCTTGTATAAAGGCAGAGTTCCTTTGGTGGGCAGAGGCCTGCCACCTCAACAAGAGGCTCCCTTTCAATCTACCCCCTGCCGCCCAAACACGAACAACAGATGCATCAGACTATGCATGGGGGGCTCACTTGGCAGGGCAATGCATTCAGGGCAAATGGAACCCGAGTCAGATGCACCTGCATATCAACCAAAAAGAAATGTTAGCTTTACAGAATTCCCTGACATCTTCAAGGACCACATACTTCCAGGACAGTTGCTGATAAAGATGGACAACACCACAGTTGTGTTACATAAAAAGCAGGGGGGAACCCACTCGTACCCTCTCTGCAGACTAGCCATGGCTCTATGGAACACAGCCTTGAGCTACCAAGTGCACCTACAAGCTCCATTCCTGCCAGGCAAGCTAAATTCACTGGCAGATGACCTAAGGAGAAATCTCATGGACGCACACGAATGGAAACTGGAACCAAAAATATTCAACCTCCTGAGGAACAAATGGGGGACTCCAGAGACAGACCTGTTTGCCTCCCCCCAGAACTACCAATTGGACAAATTCTGCACAAGGACTCCCCACAATCAAGCTTGGAAAGTGGATGCCCTGTCCTTTACCTGGGAAAGCCTCTCGGTTTATGCCCTTCCCCCACTGCCTCTACTCTCAAAGGTTCTGCTAAAGATCAAATAGGACAAACCAAAGACCATACTTATTGCACCAGACTGGCCTTGCCAGCACTGGTACCCCCTCTTGCGCAGCATGATGCTGCTGGATCCATGGCGCCTACCTCAAGACACCTTCCCTGCTGTCCCAGCAGGCAGGCCAGATTCTGCACCCTCAGCTTCAAACCCTGAACCTTGCAGCCTGGCTAATTCCTTGAGATCTCCAATAGCATCCCTCAGTAAGCAGGTGCTAGATGTCATTCTTGAAGCAAGGAGACCTAGTACTAGAAAATCCTATGCTGAAAAGTGGAAAAGATATACTGTTCCTGGAGCCAGACCCAGGGTATGGGCACTACTGTGCTCAGTTTACCTCATATTCTTCAGTACTTAATAGAAATGCTCCACAAGAGTCTATCCTTCTCAGCAATCAAAATTCTTGCCTCTGCAATTTCAGCACATTAAAATACTGAACACCCCTCTTCTCTCACCCCCTGTTAAAGCAATTCCTCAGAGGGGCTAAAAATTTAAGACCCCCCAGGCGAGCCCCTACTCCAGCCTGGGACCTTAACTTTATATTGGAAAAGCTCACTCTCCCTCCATTTGAGCCAGCTGCAACTGCAGAGTTGAAATTCCTTTCTTGGAAAACAGCCTTCCTTCTAGCCATCACTGCAAGAAGATTGTCTGAATTACAGGCCCTCATGGCAGTGGAGCCCTTCATTATCTTCCATGCAGACAGGGATTCCTTCAGGACCAATGCCCAAGGTGGTGTCTAGTGTGGTCCTAAGTCAGTCTATTCATTTGCCTACCTTTTTCACCGAATCAACAAAACAAAGGAGAACAAATTCTGCACTCCTGGGACATGCACAGACAACTTAGATTTTATTTGGACAGGACTAAGCCTCTCAGAAAATCTGAACAGCTGCTAGTTGGCTTTGCTGCAGGGGCAGAGGGGAAGGCCATTTCAAAGCATCCATTTCTGAAAGGATAGCCCATTGCATTCATTTCTGCTATAAGCACCTTGGAAAACCTACCCCACAGGGGGATAAGATCACATTCCACCAGGGCTGCATCTACCTCTACAGCCTTTCTCAGAGGGGTCCCTACCAGGGACATCCTAGAAGCTGCTGCCTGGAGCTTTGTACATACCTTCAACAAGCATTACCGTATGACTATTTTTTCTAAATCCAGAGCTGGTTTTGCCACTGCAGATTTGCAGGGCTTAATAGTTGGCCCTAATGCTCTCTAACTTCTTCCTCCCTTCCTTAGCTTTGGGAATCAACCCTAATGTAATGACTGCAGCAGTGAAACACGAAGAACATAGTACAGTTGTGTACATGTACCATAAATGTAGATGTTCGTTTATTCACTGTTGCAGTCCTGGTTACCCTCCCTCCAGCCCCCTGACTTCTCTTGGTGCTACCTTTTGCTTCTTGTTTTAAGCTTTTTGGTGTATTTGTGTTTTGACGGAGGTGTAACATAACATATAATTGCTTCCCTTTGTGGGGGCATCTGACATCTGGTGCAAGAAAATCTGAAGTAATGGCATCGACTACATGTTTTATACCCCTGACGACCTGACGTCATGGAAGAAGAGACAGCTTCAGATGCAGGATTCCAAGACTCTGGTATTCAGGCCGGCTGAGGGCTACCTGCCGGCAGATAACCCAAATGTAATGACTGCAACAGTGAATACACTCTAACATCTACATTTATGGTAAGTGTACACAACTAAGTGTACACAGCTATACTTTCCTTTTGTTTATCTGCTTCATTGATAGTTCTGACACAAAAATATTGCATTCTTTCACATTTTTCGTCATTTTTTATATCATGGCTTTATGTAGAAGTGTATTTTGCAATGTGTTTACTGTTTAGATTACTTTGCTTCATCTTTACCTGCTTAACAGAAGTGTTATATGAATGAGATTGTTTCTAATGTGACTCATGTTTTGAAAAATGCTTTGAGAAATGTCTTGGAAGTGACATAATTTCTAGAAATGCAGACACTTCTGTTGTATTGAGGGTGTATGCTTGGTTACATAACCATAATAAGTCTGAGAATTAAAAAAAATGAGATTTTGAATGTCTTTAAGTTCATTGTGTTTGGTCCTGCTGTCCCCAGATTCTCAAACAATGGGTTCTCCCATTACAGGGTATCCAGCTTCAATGAGCATAACAAACAAAAATCCTAACCTAACTAAGAGTCAGGTTACCAAAAGGAAGTGACATGAGGGTAATGCTTCCAAACCAAAGTAAGAGGTCACTTCCTCAAAAAAGGTAATTTCCCTGCCAAAGAATGACCATGCAGAGACTCTGGGAATCCAATCCTTTCCTCCACTCCCCACTTTCCACTGGCTTTCACTCAGTCCAGCAGCCTGGCCACAGATGGTCTCTGACAAATAGGCACTGAGGAATAATTCAGGGGATAATCTTGCAGTGGACAGAATATCCTCCTCCCTTCAGGGAAGTCCTTCCCTATCTAGCAGACACACCTGTTCTTTCTGGTGCACCTTTACAAGTTGCAAACGGGTTAAAGAACCAGTTCCTGCACCCCCCCCCCAAAAAAAAGGAAAAGAATTTTGCTCCAGAAACCTTTTGTTCCCCAGAAAGGAGCTGTCATGAAGACCAAAAGAGTGGTCATTGAATCCCCAAATTACTTGGCCACTCTGCAGAAATGTTTTTCTCAAATTACTTGATCCAAAAGCCTGGACTGAAAGTAAATGCCAAAAATACATCATCATATCCTTTGAGATGCCATCTACCACACTGGCAGTACACCTCTAAGAGTTGACCCAGTAGTCTGGAATTTGGGAACTTTTGTGAACAGTGACCTAATTTTTGACCATCATGTGTTTGCTGTTGTAACAAAGTCATTCTGTATTGCACAACTTATAAACCAAAGGGACTGTGTCTAGATCTAGGGATGCCATTAGCCCACTTTACTCAGGTTCATAGGTAGGTACTAGGCTATTGGCCCTAGGGCCTATACAAGCCTAGCCAAAGGTACCCTGGCTTTCGCCACCCAAGAAAATTATTTTCTTGTGCCACTGTCAAGCAGAGCCACAGAAGTGATCCCCGGGGTGAATTTCCTATCTCCCATCCAGTCATCAAGATTTTTCTTGAAGAGTGCTAATGAGGAGCTTTGTTTGATATAGATAGGTAGTTTGTTCCAGAATATGGGAAGGCTCTGGGAGAGGAATCTATCCCTCCAGCATGTTCTGTTTATTGTGGTGACAAGGTTCAGGTCCCTAGACCGTGTAGCTCGTAGGGATTGGGATTTCTTTAAGTGGAGCATGTCTAAAAGCTCTGGGTTTGACATAGCTTTGTGTGTTAGGCAGAGATCGCCTCTGAGTAAGCGATATGCAATGGAGTAAAGCTGCAGATGTCCTTCAAGGATGCATCTGCAGTCATAACATATGGGTTGTCCTGCCTCAGGCAGCCCTTTTCCAAAGTCTTGGTCTGGCCTCGGCTGATGTCGCACTTTCCCCGACGTCAGAGCGTCTGTGGTATAAAAGCATCAGCCGACGCCATTTTCCCCAGTCTTTCTTGCCACGTGGTGCCTGAAGCAGAAGCAGTTCGCAAGTGCCGGTCGGCCAGCTCCTGTGATTCAGCTACCGAAGACTTCCAAAAAGCTAAGTACCCCGTTGGGGACTCTTTCTTGCCTCAGCCGATGTCAGATAAAGTAAATAATTGTTTAACTTGTGGGAAAAAAATACCTCCTAAGGATTTCCACTCTTACTGCCTCCCTTGCCTAGGCCCAGACCACGACGTCTCGGCCTGCTCAGCCTGTGCTTCCTTCAACCGACGAACTCTTAGACGTCGGTCGGAGTTTGCAGAGGAATTTTTTGGGGCTAATTTTGCGTACAAGATGCCGTCGGAGACTCCGACTTCACATTTGGTTAAAAAACGGAAGGACAAGGACCGACACATGTGGCCCGCGGTTTCGGCTGAAACCTCGGTCAGGCCTACCGCGAGTGTCACGGTTTCGGCTGAAACTGAGTCCACGGTGCTTCCTATTACCGAATCCACTCAACCAACTACCTCGGCCCCAGAGGCTCCGGCCGAGTCGGTTATTGAATTACCTACTGAGACCGGTGTTCAGGAAATGCCTGACACCATTCCTTTAGACAAGTCTACTCCTGCACATGGTGCAGCCAGACCCTCTGCATCCATGTCCATTAAGGCCTTTTCTAGGGCAAAAGCTGCTAAGCTCACTAAAGCTTTGCCTCCCAAGGTTACCTCTCAGAGACCTTCTACTGGCTCTCAGATTCTCAGCCTAGCAGAGGATCTTATCTCGTTAATCAGAGGTTCTCAACCTCACCCGGACAGGGGCTCTCAACCACCACCAGACAAAAGGCCCAGGGTTGAGCCCACTGACCCCTACTCCTCAGATGAGTCCACGGATGGATCTGCTTTGTCAGAGCCCCAAGAGGAGGCTTATTCGGCCTACGAGGATTCTGATGCTGAAGAATCTATTCCGTCGGCCTCCCCTCCTGAAGAGTTTTCATTTGGAGAGACACTACACTCTATGAGAGAACATTTTCAATGGCAGGGCCAGGAATTTTCTGATTCTAGAAAGAGATTAAGGACCTTTTTATATTTGCCTCAGCATAGGCCTTTAGCTGTACCTCCTGTTTTGAATGTTATTGATGATGTGTACTCTGATGCTAGTACAGCTCCTGATTCTCTCCCTCCGGCTCCTGCCAAACCTGATAGGTACTACAGGGTCCTGGATTCTCATCTACACCTGTACAAGGCCCACTCTGCAGACCCAGAAACTATTTCCCAGGGCCCAAAAGGGGTTACAGCTGCCACCGCTAAAAATCCTCTACTCTCTGAAAGGGAGTCTAGAGCTTTAGAGAGATGGGGTAAGAAAGTGTATACTTCTGCAACTCTTTCCATGAGGGCATTAAATTGTCAATTTCATATGATTCAGTACCAGGAGTACTTGTTAGATGAATTGCATAAGAAGCTGTCCTCTTCTGAACCCCTTGACTGTAAATCTCTTCAGGATCTGGTACATAACTCACAGCAGGTTAGTAACCATTTTTTACAGTGTGGTTATGATGCACTGGAAGCTTCATGTAGGTCAGCTATGACAGGGGCAGTTATACGTAGGCATGCCTGGCTGAAGGAACAATCTTTACCAGACCATGTTAAAGCTAAGCTTCTGGATGCTCCAATGGAAAAGCAAAAATTATTTGGTTCCACGGCTCAGGAGGTCTTAAAGAAGTTTGAAGAAAAGGCAAAATCTGTGCAAACAGTCAAGGACTTTCTGCAAGTACAACCACCGAGATTCAGCAGAAATTGGCCTACTAAGAATTGGTCCTTTCCGGACTCAGATCCCAGAGAGGCAGGAACAGGTGTGCCAGAGGTAGAGGGCAAGCTAGAGGCTCCTACAGAGGCCGTCAGTGGCAGCCTCCCAACCAGAGAGGTAGTGCAGGAACAACAACTGCTACACCAGGACAGACTCAATGACTTTATTTTGACTCCGCCGACCAGGGCTCAATTAGAAGCACCATTGGGAGGAAAGCTTTCTTTATTCTCAAAAAATTGGCATTACATTACGAGGGACTCATGGACACTGCAAATAATAGACAAAGGATACAGGTTCCATTTCCACATATTGCCAAAAAGAAAAGGAATGCCAGACCTGCCACCAAATCAAAGGGCAGAGGCTTTGAAGCAAATTACCAAATTAATACAAATGAAAGCCATAGAAAAGGTACCTCTTTCAGAACAGGGCCAAGGATTTTATTCCAGATTATTCCTTGTTCCAAGAAAATAAAAGCAATGGAGGCCTATTCTCGACTTGTCCGCACTGAATACTTACCTCATTGTGCCAAAATTCAAAATGCTGACTCTACAGCAACTTCTTCCCATGCTGGGCAAGGAGTCTTGGCTGGTGACTCTAGATCTCAAGGAGGCATACCTGCATGTCCCTATTCGACAAAGTTGCAGAAGACATCTCAGATTTCTTGCAGGATCAGAGCATTATCAATTCTCAGCATTGCCCTTTGGCTTATCTACTGCGCCCAGAGTATTCACGAAATGCCTGGCATCAGTAATTGCACACTGCAGACTTCAGGGGATTCAGATCTACCCTTATCTGGACGACTGCCTTATACAAGCGGACAACAAGAAAATTTTGCTAAAGGACTTTGACTATGCCATCCAGCTACTGCAGGCCTTGGGATACACAGTCAACATTCAAAAATCAAGACTTATTCCATCCCAAAGAATAACCTTTTTGGGTGCAGATCTAGACACAACCACCCAAATGGCCTTTCTCACAGAAGAAAAACAAAAACTTCCGGATTACTTCAGGAATCTGACAAGACAGACTCAGCTGACTGCAAGGAAAATCCTGCATGCCCTGGGTTACATGGCATCCTGCATAATCCTGATTCCTCAAGCCAGGCTGCATATGAGAAAACTGGAATGGTACCTAAGGGAGTGTATGGACTCAGCACAGTCACAGCTTAGAAACTTTGATCCCACTCATTCCTTGCCTTCAAAAGGAATTCCTATGATGGGCTCAAGCCTGCCAGTCAAACAGAGGGTTGCCTTTCAACAAACCAAGAGCAAACCAAACCATCACCACGGACGCTTCAGACTGAGGTTGGGGAGCACACATGGAGGACAAATGTATCCAAGGGCTATGGTCTCAAAGGGAGCTGCGCATGCACATAAACCAAAAGGAAATGCTGGCAGTGATACACGCAATCGAGGCCTTCAAACCTTTCCTTCATCAAGGCCACCTGCTCATAAGGACAGACAACACCACAGTTATGTGGTACATAAACAAGCAAGGAGGCATGCATTCCTACCCTTTATGCAGACTGGCCATGAGTCTATGGGAACTTTGCTTGAAACTCAATATACAACTGCAGTCCCAGTTCGTGCCAGGGAAGGACAATACACTGGCAGACAGCTTAAGCAGAACTACCATGGATGCGCACGAATGGATGCTGCACCCAGACATCTTCTTATTCATAACACAATCATGGGGAAGGCCGGAGATAGATCTGTTCGCTTCACCCCACAATCATCAACTGAAGACATTCTGCTCAAGGACATACCACCCACAAGCATGGAAAGTGGACTCTCTCTCTTTCAGTTGGAAAGCTCTGAAAGTCTATGCTTTCCCACCTCTCCCAATAATGTCCAAGGTTTTACTGAAGATCAGGGCAGAGCAACCAAGAGTGATTCTAAGCTCCAGACTGGCCAAGGCAGCACTGGTACCCACTGCTGAAGAGCATGTCACAGACGAAGCCGTGGCCTCCCCCCCCCCCCCCCATGGCCACTTCTACTGACGCAGAACAATTTCAAGACTCTGCATCCCAACCTGAAAACTTTGCAGCTAACTGCCTGGAGAATACCATGACTCCTTCTCAGAATAGCTTATCCCAGAGAGTGAAGGACATCATTATGGCCTTCCACAAGGAAGGCATATTCAGCAAAATGGAAAAGATTTCTCACTTGGAACACAGCAAAAGGCCTAGATGTGACAATGATGAGCATGGCACATATACTGGAATACTTAGCAGAATTGTTCCACAATGGCCTGTCTTATTCTTCCATTAAGATACATGCCTCAGCAATTTCAGCAGAATACAATGTTAATCCACCTGTCTTCTCGCATCCTCTCTTAAGACAATTTCTGAGAGGAATCAAAAACATCAATCCTCCAAGGAAACCACCTTTACCTACTTGGGAGCTTAACTATGTGCTGGAAAAACTAACACTTCCTCCCTTTGAACCAGCAGCATCAGCGGATCTACAGTTTCTTTCTTGGAAAACTGCATTCCTTCTGGCCATAACTTCAGCAAGAAGAGTATCTGAGTTACAAGCTTTAATGGCAGTGCAGCCATTCCTTATTTTCCATCAAGACAGAGTTTCATTAAGAACCAATCCTACTTTTATGCCAAAGGTGGTATCCAGGGTATCCTTGAACCAAGCAATCCACTTGCCTACATTCTTCCCAAACCCACAAAATAAAGGGGAGAAGCTTCTGCATACTCTGGACATACACAGACAATTACGCTACTATTTGGACAGAACTAAAACTTACAGAAAGACTGACCAACTGTTTGTAGCATATGCTGCTGGGGCACAAGGAAAGGCAATTTCAAAACAGACAATTTCAAAATGGATAGGAAATTGCATTCGTTTTTGTTACTCTTTTCATGGAAAGACTGTTCCTGCAAACATTAGGCCTCATTCCACGAGAGCCACAGCCACCACCACAGCCTTCCTAAGAGGGGTGGCTACCAAGGACATTTTAGAAGCTGCTACATGGAGCTCCGTGCATACATTTGCCAAGCATTACAATTTACCTTTATACTCCAGATCCAGAGCAGGTTTTGCTACAGCAGTCCTGCAGGGTATCTTAACTACACCATCCCTTTCTTAGTACCTCCACCCCCAGATTGGCTATGGTATTCTACCCATATGTTATGACTGCAGATGCATCCTTGAAGGACATAGTACAGTTTTGTACCTACCATAAATGTAGATGTCCGATAGGTATGCATCTGCAGTCACTCCTTCCCTCTGTGATATTCCTAGGGTGCTTACCCTTCTATTAGCTAGCTGGGGGAATCTTTTATGGTGTATTTGTTTGTATATATATATATATATATATATATATATATATGTATGTATATAATTTTGCATATGTTTGGAATATTTTGGCATTTCTACAAATTTAGCCTTCTTAGAGGGCACATGGCATCTGGGGCAAGAAAAACTGAGGAAAATGGCATCGGCTGATGCTTTTATAGAAAGTGCGACATCAGCCGAGGCCAGACTCAGACTTTGGAATCCGGCTGACCGAAGGGCTGCCTGAGGCAGGACAACCCATATGTTATGACTGCAGATGCATACCTATCGGACATCTACATTTATGGTAGGTACAAAACTGTACTTTTTTTGAGACGGTCTGCATAGGGCATCTGTTTGAGGCTGGTAATCCTCTTTGTGAGGTATTTCTGTGGCCTTTCCAGTTGTTGTGGATGTCTTGTGAGGTACATACCAAAAGGGGCATTGTACTCTATAATGGGTCTAATGAGTGACGAGTAGAGGGGAACAATGACCTCTTTTTTCCTGGATGAGAAACCTTTTTTTGATGAGGTTTGCCACGCAGAAGGATTTCCTGACTACTGTGGCAATGTGATTATCAAAAGAGAGACTACTGTCCACCTGTGTCCCAAGGTCTCTTATTACACTTTCAGTGGTAAGTAGACTACCGCCTATGTGGTAGTTCATGGGTACTGAGTTTTTACCAAAAGGGATGACAATGCACTTTTTGGCATTGAGCTTGAGGTCATGGCTTTGACACCAGGCATCTGTCTCAGCGAGGCCCTTTTGTAGGATGTCCACATCTTTTGGAGTTTTGATTATGGCTCCTAGTTTGCAGTCATCTGCGAACTTTGTTAATAAAGACCTTCTGTGTTGGCCTGTACTTCAGAGAAGTAGATACCAAACAGGAGAGGACCCAGGACTGAACCCTGTGGTACTCCACTTGTCACTGTTCTGAAGTTGGATTTGGAGTCTGCTACTTTCACAGTGTGGGGTCAGTGAGCTAGTTGGCAACCCATGTTGTGACATAGAGATTTATACCTAGTTTAGTGAGTTTATCTATAATTCCAGAGTGGGGGGTGGTGTTGAAAGCCTTCATTAGGCCAGTTATTGAATATAATGCCACCTTTGGCAAATATCTGTCCATACACATGCAGCAACTGGAATGCCCACAGAGATACCTTCCCAAAATGATACAAGGCCTAAGCAACATGTCCTCTGTGGACTGACTCAAAGCCCTGCACTATACTCTATCCTGCAAAATGCTAAGGGTGACTGTTTCTGGCATGCAGGGCATCCCGTGATCCATTACTGATGGATTTACTGCACATCAGTAAGTCAAATGGCATCAGAAGTACATTGTCTAGGGATCTAAACCTCTTCTGCAACAATATAATGGTTTGGAAGTGCAGGCTTATCTCTCCAAGGATACCACAGTTGTGGAACAGGCCTCACCACCTGCATCCCTTAAAGTTCCAGGCACCAGTGGTAGAATTTGTGAAACTAGAGTTTATGGAGGAAGGATCAGATGTCAGCCTACCCTTCTCCCTTCAGGCCCCAGTTCAGTCAGTCCAAATGGGCTTGTCAGATTTTTGCAGAGGGAGCAGTGGCCCAGGAAGTTAAAGTGAAAAAAAAGCGGGGGGACTTCCAACACTACAGTGCATGTAAATGTCAAAGAAATGTTACACCAGTGATTAAGGACTTAAAAGTTTTTCACCACTTATGGACTTCAGGTCCCTTTTAGTGGTCAAAGACAGCACCGAACTCATGTCATACCTGAACAAACAAGGAGGTACAAGGTCATACCCTCTTTGCTGGTTGGCAGTGATTGTGTTGGGAGCTAACCTTACAGCATTGTATGACCCTACAGGCGTTGCACATCCCATCAGAGCAAAATATAGTGCCAGACAGACTAAGCAGATCCTGGCTGGACCCTCACAAGTGAAAACTCAGGACAGAGGTCTTAAAGGATTTGGTCCAGTTGCAGGGAATACCTCAAATAGATCTGTCTGCTTCATTTCAAAACAATTGAAAAAATTATTTGAGACCTGTTTGCAGCTGTGCATTGAGGACAGATACATTCTTGTTCCCTTGAACAGGAATGTTTCTTTATGAATTTCCACCAATTCCCAAGGTGGTTCTGAAGATTCTGAAAGAACTACCAAAGGTCATCGTTGGGACCCCTTTTTGGTGTAGACAAAGTTGATTTTCCTTTTTAATTTAATTTGCCTGGGTCAATTACCACAAGGTTCCTCACACTCTAGATCTGCTCACACAGTATCAGGGGTGACTGGTGCACCCCAGCTTAGACCAATTGCAACTGACAGCCAGGATGAGTCCATCTTTTATGCAGTTGTTCCATGATCATGTGCAACAGGTATTGAAGGAGGCAAGAAAATCTGAAACTAGAATACTCTTAGTTTACAATTGGACGAAGTTTTCTAGCTGATGCCTAACCAGTAACACAAGCCCTGTTAAGGTGTCTGCCCCTCTGTTTTTTTTTTTTAAATACTTGTGTGAGCTACTCAACGGTGGTTTATCTCATGCATCTATCAAGGTGCATTTTATGGCCATCTCAGCTTGTCTGCCCATGTCTCCCTCTTTTTCATCGCTTTTTGTGGTCAGTTTATGAAAGAAGTGTTGCATTTGAGACCCTCTCAAAAGCAAACCCCTCCTTCTCCTTGGAATCTCAACTTTTCAGTTAAAAAATTGGTGTTATCCCTTTTTGAAAGTGCCTTTCAGGCTGATTAAAGTTGATCACTTGGAAAACTGTTTTGCTTATTGCTGTGATATCGCCAAAGCAAGTCTCTGAGCTGCAAGCTCTCATGGTTGGCCAATCTTATCTGATTCTCCGCAAGGACAGGGTTATTTTACACATTAATTCATCTGGCTTGCAAGAGTTGTTTCTGAATTTACCTGGATTTACCATAAACCAAGCCATCAATCTCCCAGATGTTCATCGTGTTTCACTGTTGCAGTCATTACACTTGGGTTATCCTGCTGGCAGGCTACCCGCAGTCGGCCTGAATTCCAAAGTCTAGGTTCGGCGTCGGTTGCTGTCACCTCTTCCCTGAAGTCAGTGCACCAGGGGTATAAAAGATGCAGCCGACGCCATTTTCTTCAGTCTTTCTTGCCGCGCGGTGCCCGAAGCAAAAGCAGTTCGCAAGTGCTGGTCAGCCGACTCCTGAGATTTTCAAAAAGGAATTTCAGATCCGAAGTCTTCATTAAAGCTAAGTACCGCATTGGGGAAACTTTTTTCTTGCTCCAGTCCAATGTCAGAAAAAGTTAACAATTGTATTTCTTGTGGGAAGCAAATACCTCATAAGGATTTTCATTCTTACTGTATTCCTTGCCTTAGGCCCTGATCACAATATTGCTAGCTGTCTGTTTTGTGCTAGATTTAACCATTGCACTATTAAGCGTCAGTACGATTTTGCCTTTCATTACTTTGGCCGAAGATTAACTATATAATGCCGTTGGAACAGCCGATGACTGGAGTTTATAAAGTGAAATGAAAAAGAAAAGGACAGGCATCCGAGGTCCAAAACTGACAACGAGGCTTCCGCTAAGCCAGTCGCCGGTTCTCAGTGAGGTGCTTTCGCAGCCCCTGGTGCCCACTACCTCAGAGCCACAGGCCGCTGACGACTCCCACGTGGAGCCAGCTAGGCCACTGGATACTCAAGGTATTGGACACTCTGAAACTATTCCCTCAGGTGGGTCCGGAGATGCTGAGCAGGCATCGGCTTCTGAGGGTGTTTTCAGACCTACACAGTTATATGTAAAGCCTACTTCAGCTTCCAAAGCAAAGACTAAAGCATTTCTAAAGACAAAGAAACAAATACAGCATTCTCCTGGACAGACTGCCTTGCCTAAAAAACAGATGCTCAAAATGGCCGAAGACCTAATTATCTTGATCAGGGGTTCCCATCCCCCTCCTGACAAGAGGCCTAGGCAAGAGACAGAATATGAATCTTCAGATCAGGTTTCCATTTCCTCTGTCTCCTCTTCTGAACAGGAATACTCTCTTCCTCCTTATGAGGATTCTGATGCTGAAGAATCTATCCCTTCAGCCTCACCATCTGAGGACTACTCTTTTGGGGAAACCCTGCATACCATGAGGGAGCACTTCCACTGGGAGAGCCAAGACTACACAGAATCTAAGAAAAGGCTTAGAGATTTTCTTTTACTACCTCAGCACAGGCCTTTGGCTATTCCTCCTGTGTTAGACATTGTAGATGATGTATTTTTAGAGTCCGGTCTTACTCCTGACTCTTTGCCTCCTCCCCTGTTAAACCAGACAGATACTACAGGGTTCCAGATTCACATAAATTTCTTTATAAAAACCCTGCTGCTGACTCAGAAACTATTTCTCAGGGTCCCAAAGGGGTCAAGGCTTCTACTGAAAAAAACCCTATCCCCTCTGATAGAGATTCAAGGGCACTAGACAGATGGGTAAAAAGGTTTACACTTCTGCTACTTTGGCTGTGAGGGCTTTAAATTGTCAATTTCATATGCTTAAATATCAGCAATACTTAATGTTACTGCTAAAACAGAAAATGTCAAATTCTGATTGTGCAGAAAATAAGGAAATGCAGGATTTATTGCATGCAACTGAACAAGTGGGAAGGCATACATTGCAATGTGGTTTTGATTATCTGGAGGCCTCTTGCAGGGCTGCAGTTACGGGTTCTGTTATTAGGAGGCATGCTTGGTTAAAGGAACAGAATCTGCCTGATCATGTTAAAGCAAAATTATTAGATGCTCCATTACAGCATGATACATTATTTGGTGTTAAAACAGAGGAGGTGTTGAAGAAAATGGAGGACAAACCGAAATCTATGAAAACAGTAAAGGATTTCTTACAGGTACAGCCACCCAGGTTTAGCAGGAACTGGTGTACAAAGAATTGGTCCTTTCCAGTGTCAGACAGGCCACAAAGAGGCAGATACAGATGCCCCAGAGGCAGATCCCAGCCCCAGGGCTCCTACAGGCCTAAACAGTGGGGCGCTTCTACCTCCAAAAGTGGAGAAGACAAATCACAGCCATACAGGAAACAGTTCCAATGACTTTCCTCTGCCAGCACCAAGCACTTATCTTTTGGCAGCCCCCCTATGGGGAAAACTAGCACTTTTTTCTCAAAATTGGCACATGATCACCCAGGACAAATGGGTCTTGAATATAGTGTCCCAGGGCTACAGGTTCCACATTCACTCCCTGCCAAGGGCAAAAGATATGCCAGACCTGCCACACAATCAATGGGCAGAGGCACAAAAACAAGTTTCATCCCTCATGGACATGAGGGCCATTCAGCAAGTACCACAGCAAGAGCAGGGACAAGGATTTTACTCAAGACTTCTTGGTACCCAGAAAAGACAAAGCCTGGAGGCCAATACTGGACCTGTCTATTCTAAATACATTTCTGGACCTTTCAAAATGTAGATTCTGCAGCAGCTTCTGCCCATGCTGGGCAAGAAGACTTGGCTTGTAACTTTGGACCTAAAAGAGGCATACCTGCATATTCCAATCAATCTTGCAGAAGATACCTCAGATTCATAGTTGGCTCAATGCACTACCAATTCTCTGCACTGCCCTTTGGCTTATCTACTGCGCCCAGGGTCTTCACAAAATGCCTGGCACCAGTAATTGCATTTTGCAGACAAAGAGGAATTCAAATATATCCTTACTTGGACGATTGCCTTATTCAAGCAGAGAACAAGGATATTCTACTAAAGCATCTGGCATTTGTAAAAAGATTACTAATTTGCCTAGGGTACACAGTAAACGGAAAGAAATCAAAACTAGTACCCTCTCGAGATAATATTCCTGGGTGCAAGCTTAAATACAACTGCCCAGATGGCTTATCTCATGCCAGACAAAGGCAACTTGACTTCTTACTTCAAAATGTTGGCAACAAAGTCCCAGTTATCTGCAAGAAAAATTCTGCAGGCTTTGGTCTTCATGGCATCCTGCATTCTGCTAATTCCATATGCCAGACTGCATATGAGGAAACTGCAATGGTATCTAAAAAGTGTTTGGACTCAACGTTGTCACAGCCTGGAAACATTAATTACCCTCATTCCTTGCCTACAACAGGAGTTTTGATGGTGGGCACAGGCCTGTCACCACAACAAGGGACAGCCATTCACCCTACCCACAGCCAGGCAGTCAATAACAGATGCTTCAGATTATGCCTGGGGGGCCCACATGGCAGGAAAATGTATTCAGGGCACATGGCCCACAAGCCAAAGACATCTTCATATCAATCAAAAAGAGATGCTAGCTGTTCAGAATGCCGTGATAGCTTTCAAGGATCTACTCCATCCAGGACAACTACTGATAAGGACGGACAATACTACAGTCATGTGGTACATAAACAAACAGGGAGGCACTCATTCCTACCCCCTCTGCAGACAAGCCATGACTTTGTGGGACACAGCATTGACTTATCAAGTACACCTGCAAGCATAATTCCTGCCAGGAAAGAAAAAATACTCTGGCAGACAAACTAAGCAGAAACCTCACGGATCCCCATGAGTGGAAACTGGATCCACAAGTCTTCAGCATGATAATAAAGAAATCGGGATGCCCAGACCTAGATCTAGTTGCCTCCCCTCACAACTGCCAACTACAGAGATTCTGCTCAAGGATATATCACAAGTAAGCATGGAAAGTGGATGCTCTATCATTCAGCTGGAAACCCCTAACAGTATATGCCTTTCCTCCTCTGCCTCTCCTCCCCAAGGTACTCCTAAAGGTCAGACAAAAGAAGCCAAAAATGATTCTGATTGCTCCAGACTGGCCCCGCCAGCACTGGTACCCAATCCTAAAGAGCTTGTCTCAAGGCCCAGCCTGGACATTGCCTCTAATTCCTCATGTACTGACCCAATGAAACAATCGGATCCTGCACAGCCAACTCGGAACCCTAAATCTGGCAGCATGGCGGATAATGTAGCCAATCAGAACACACCTCTCTCTAAAGCAGTGATGGATGTTATTTTGGAGGCCAGGAGGCCCAGTACCAGAAAATCTTATGCAGAAAAATGGAAAAGATTCTGTGCTTGGAACCAGGCAGAAGGAATTGACACGTTTGTACCAAATACTCCTCAGATTTTACAATATCGAACGGAGATGCTGGACAAAGGCCTATCCTTTTCATCAATTAAAATCCATGCCTCTGCCATTCCAGCTCATTACAATACGGAACCACCAATTTTTTCACATCCATTGCTAAGACAGTACCTCAGAGGGGCCAAAAACATAAGACTTTTAAGGAGAGCACCAATACTTGCATGGGACCTCAATTATGTCTTGGAAAAACTCACACTGCCACCTTTTGAGCCAGCCAATACAGCTGAAATAAAGTTCTTATCCTGGAAAACAGCTCTGCTCCTAGCAATAACCTCTGCAAGACGAGTCTCAGAGTTACAGGCACTCATGGCTGTGGAACCTTTTATCATTTTCCATCCAGACAGGGCTTCTCTGAGGATGAACCCAACATTTATGCCTAAGGTAATGTCCAGTGTGGCCCTTAACCAAACCATTCATTTGTCTACCTTTTATCCAAACCCAAAGAATAAGGGTGAGAGACTCCTGCATTCTTTGGACATACACAGACAGCTACGCTTCTACTTGGACAGAACTAAAGCTTTCAGAAAGACTGAGCAACTCTTAGTAGCATATGCTGCAAGTTCACAAGGAAAGGCTATCTCAAAGCAGACTATTTCAAAATGGATAGGCCACTGCATTCATTTCTGCTATTCACAACATGGCAAATCAGTACCTAAGGGCATTAAACCTCACTCGACCAGAGCAGCAGCCACTTCAGCAGCCTTCCTCAGAGGAGTACCAACCAAAGACATTTTAGAGGCTGCAACTTGGAGTTCAGTGCACACTTTTACCAAGCACTACCACTTACCTCTCTACTCTAAATCCAGAGCAGGCTTTGCCACTGCAGTTCTGCAGAGCCTTATAGCCACTCCTAATCCTATTTAGACCCATCCACCCAACCTCAGCTTTGGGATTCAACCCAAGTATAATGACTGCAACAGTGAAACACGATGAACATAGTACAGTTGTGTACCTACCATAAATGTAAATGTTCAAGTGTATTCACTGTTGCAGTCCAGGTTACCCTCCCACCATCCCCCTTTTCTTTGCTTCTGTACTTCTCTATCCTATACAACCTATGTGATGTATTTGCTTGTAGATGAAGGAAATGTTTATTTTTTGTGCATGCATACTTATTGGCATAATTTTCAGCCTAACAATTTGGGGGCACCTAACATCTGGGGCAAGAAAAACTGAAGAAAATGGTGTCTGCTGCATCTTTTATACCCCGGCACACTGACGTCAGGGAAGAGGCGACAGCAACAGATGCCGGACCTAGACTTTGGAATTCAGGCCAACTGCGGGTAGCCTGCCAGCAGGATAACCCAAGTGTAATGACTGCAACAGTGAATACACTCAAACATCTACATTTATGGTAGGTACACAACTGTACTTTTTCTCTCTGGAACCTAAAATCCAAGGAGAATAGATTTTGCATACTTTTGATGAGCAGATGCTGCTCAGGTATGACCTTGACAGAACTAAGCCCCTTTCGGAAAGCTGGACAGCTGTTTTATTTTCTGTTGTGGAGCTATGAAGGTTAACCTGTCTCAAATGATTGTTGTCTTCTGCTTCTTGTTTTTAGTACTCCCACCATGGTGAAGGTATTCCAAGCAAGTTTAAAGCACATCCATCAGAGCCTAATCCTCTTTTGATCCACATATTGAAAAGTGGACTTTAGGGTAGCAAACTGGTCCTTGGCTTATACCTCTACAAAGCACTACAAACAAGATTCTTTCTCACATTCCAGAGCAAACTTTGAGAAAGCCATTCTCTAGGGCCTCCTGGATCCTTATCCTTCCTCCTCCTAGGTAGAAGAAGCTTTGGTAATCTGTCCAAATGTCACTGAGGCAATGTGAATGATGAACATAGTACAGTTGTACAAGTCCTACTTTCTTGTAACAGTAGATGTTCAAATTTCATACTGTCTCAGTGGCAACACCGACCCACCACCCTCCTTATATTGATTATAGTTTAGTCATATCCGGCTTTGTTAGGTTGATGTTTGGCTTTGGTTATTTCTATTAGTGTTTTGTTTTTTTTGTTTTTTGCTGCAGATTAGTTGGTTACAGGCATATCTTGCCTCTGGACCTTCTAGTTTTTTCCTACTTGCACTAAAAGCCTGAATGACTGGCTCCTGTTATGGGTTAGACTTCCTCTGATGGGGAGAGTCTTAGCTGATCCCCTATCTAAGGGAGTCAGAGGAGGGATTTCTGAACTCTGAAAAGCTACCAGTGTGAGTTTGTGCATGCACAGAACCCATATGCCACTGAGACCTTGTGAAATTTGAACATCTACTGCTACAGGTAAATAGAACTTGCACAACTGTACTTTGGACTCCTGGTCTGCAGGACTGCATGCTATACTCAGGGTGTGATCTGACTATCCCTTTGTAAAGTAGAAGTATTCCCTTCTTACTTCTGGACTCTATCCCTTTGAGGATACACTTCAGTATTGATTGCTCCTACACTGCCCTCTCATTCTGTTCCCAGTGGTCAAATACAGATGCGAGAAACATCCCAGATGTTCATCATGTTTCACTGTTGCAGTCCTAACAAATGGGTTATCCCGCTCCCGGTAGCCCTCAATCAGCCAAAATACCAAAGGTAAGTAAAAATAACGTTGGTTGCTATCAGTTGTAAAGGACGCCAGGGCGTCCGATACAAAAGGAGGCAGCCGACGTCACATGTTCTTTGTGTTTCACTGTTGCAGTCATTACATTTGGGTTATCCTGCTGGCAGGTTGCCCTCAGTCGGCCTGAATTCCAAAATCTTGGCTCCTGCGTCCATTGGGGAAACATTTTTCTTGCTCCAGAACGATGTCAGAAAAAGTTAATAATTGTATTTCTTGTGGCAAGCAAATAACTCATAAGGACTTTCATTCTTACTGTATTCCTTGCCTAGGCCTTGACCATGACGTTTCTAGTTGTTGGTTTTGTGCTAGATTTAACCAATGTACTATTAAGCGTCGGTACGATTTTGCATTAAGCTATTTTGGGTGAAGATTTCATTATACAATGTCGTCTATAGCCATCCGACTACCGGGGTTCACAAAAAACGCAAAGAAAAAGACAGGCAACCGAGGTCCAAAACCAGTGACGAAGCTTCTCCTAAGCAAGTCGCCGGTTCTCAGTGAGGCACTTTTACAGCCCCTGACGCCCACTACTTTAGAGTCACAGGCTGCTACCGACTCCCACGTGGAGTTGACCAGGCTGCTGGAAACTCAAGGTATTGGACCCTCGGAGATTGTTCCCTCAGATGGGTCTGGAACCACTGAGCAGGCATCGCCTTCTGAGGGTGTATTCAGACCTAAACAGTTATATATTAAACCGACTTCAAAGGCAAAGAATAAAACACCTATAAAGGCAAAGAAACAAGTTCAGTCACATGGACAGGCCTCCATGCCCAAAAAACAGATGCTCAAAATGGCCGAAGACTTAATTACTGTGATCAGGGGTTCCCATCCCCCTAGGCAAGAGACAGACTATGAATCTTCAGATCAGGTTTCCATTTCTTCTGATTCCTCTTCTGATCAGGAATATTCTCCTCCCCCCATGAGGATTCTGATGCTGAACAATCAATTCCTTCAGCTTCTCCTCCTGAGGACTACTCTTTTGGGGAAACTTTGCATACCACGAGGGAGCACTTCCACTGTGGGCCAAGATTTTTCAGAATCTAAGAAGAGGCTCAGAGACTTCCTTTTACTACCTCAACACAGGCCTCTAGCTGTTCCACCTGTGTTAGATATTGTAGATGATGTGTTTTCAGAGTGTAGTCTGACCCCTGACTCCTTACCTCTAGCTCCTGTTAAGCGGACAGATACTACAGGGTTCCTGACTCTCATAAATTTATTTTCAAAAACCCTACTGCAGACCCAGAAACTACTTCTCAGGGTCGCAAAGCGGTCAAGGCTTCCATTGCAAAAAACCCTACCCCCTCTGACAGGGATTCTAGAGCACTGGATAGATGGGGGAAAAAAGATTTACACATCTGCTACTTTAGCTATAAGGGCCTTAAATTACCAGATGTTCATCGTGTTTCACTGTTGCAGTCATTACTCTTGGGTTATCCTGCTGGCAGGCTACCCTCAGTCGGCCAGAATTCCAAAGTCCAGGTCTGGCGTCAGTTGCTGTCGCCTCTTCCCTGACGTCAGAGCACCAGGGGTATAAAAGAAGCAGCCGATGCCATTTTCTTCAGTCTTTCTTGCCGCACGGTGCCTGAAGCAAAAGCAGTTTGCAAGTGCCGGTCGGCCGACTCCTGAAATTTTCAAATCCAAATTTCAGAACCGAAGTCTTCATTAAAGCTAAGTACCCCATTGGGGAAACTTTTCTTGCTCCAGACCGATGTCAGAAAAAGTTAACAGTTGTATTTCTTGTGGGAAGCAAATACCTCATAAGGATTTCCACTCTTACTGTATTCCTTGCCTAGGCCCTGATCACAACGTAACTAGCTGTCGGTTTTGTCCTAGATTTAACCAATGCACTATTAAGCGTCGGTTCAATTTTGCATTTCATTACTTTGGCCGAAGATTAATTATGTAATGCTGTCGGAACAGCCGACAACCTGAGTTTACAAAAAACGCAAGGAAAAGGATAGGCATCCGAGGTCCAAAATCGACGATGAGGCCTCTCCTAGGCCAGTCACCGGTTTGCCGGTTCTCAGTGAGGCACTTTCACAGCCCCTGGTGCCCGCTACCTCAGAGCCACAGGCCGCTTCCGACTCCCACGTGGAGCCGACTGGGCCTCTGGATACTCAAGGTATTGGACACTCGGAAATAATCCCCTCAGATGGGTCCGGAGCCGCTGAGCAGGCATCGGCTTCTGAGGGTGTCTTCAGACCTACACAACTATATATTAAGCCATCTTCAGCTTCAAAGACTAAAGCAGCTCTAAAGACAAAGAAACAAGTACAGCATTCTCCTACTCAGACCTCCATGCCTAAAAAACAGATGCTCAAAATGGCCGAAGACCTAATTACTTTGATCAGGGGCTCCCATCCCCCTCCTAATAAGAGACCTAGGCGAGAGAGAGCATGATTCTTCTGATCAGGTTTCTATTTCCTGTGATTCCTCTTCTGAACAGGATTATTCCATGCTTCCCTATGAGGATTGTGATGCTGAAGAATCCATTCCTTCAGCCTCTCCTCCTAAGGATTATTCTTTTGGGGAAACCCTGCATACCATGAGGGAGCATTTCCACTGGGAGAGCCAAGATTATTCTGAATCTAAGAAAATGCTCAGAGACTTTCTGCTACTTCCTCAGCACAGACCCCTTGCTATTCCACCTGTTCTAGACATTGTAGATGTATTTTCAGAGTCCGGCCTGTCCCCTGACTCTTTACCCCCTGCACCTGCTAAGCCTGACAGATACTACAGGGTCCCGGATTCCCATAAATTCCTATATAAAAACCCTGTAGCTGACCCAGAAACTATATCTCAGGGTCCCAAGGGGTTAAAGCTTCCACTGCAAAAAACCCTGTCCCCTCTGATAGGGATTCAAGGGCTCTAGACAGACGGAGGGAAAAAGTCTACACTTCTGCTACCTTGGCTGTAAGGGCTTTAAATTGTCCGTTTCATATGCTTAAATATCTGCAATATTTAATGTCACTGCTTAAATAGAAATTGTTGACAAATACTGAATGTTTAGAGAACAAGGAATTGCAGGATTTATTGCATGCAACTGAACAAGTGGGAAAGCATACTTTGCAATGTGGTTATGATTCACTGGAGGCCTCTTGCAGGGCCGCTGTTACAGGTTCTGTTATTAGAAGGCATGCTTGGTTAAAGGAACAGAATCTGTCTGATCATGTTAAAGCAAAATTATTAGATGCACCATTACAGCATGATACTTTGGTACTAAAGCAGAAGAGGCGTTGAAAAAAGTGGAGGATAAAGCAAAATCCATGCAGACAGTCAAGGATTTCTTACAGGTACAGCCACCCAGGTTTAGCAGGAACTGGCCTTCTAAAAACTGGCCCTTTCCGGTGTCGGACAGACCACAAAGAGGCAGATACAGGCGTCCTAGAGGCAGATCTCAGCCCCAGGGCTCATACAGGCCTAAACAATGGAGTGCTCCTACCTCCAAAAGCGGAGAAGACAAATCACAACCTTACAGGAAACAGTCCCAAGGACTTTCCTCTGCCAGATCCAAGCACTTTTCTTTTGGCAGACCCCTTAGGGGGAAAACTAGCACTTTTGTCATCAAATTGGCAAATGGTTACCCAAGACAAATGGGTCCTGAACATAGTGTCCCAAGGCTACAGGTTCCATTTTCACACTCTACCAAGGTCAAAAGGTATGCCAGACCTGCCACACAATCAATGGGCAGAGGCACAAGAACAAATTACAGCCCTCATGGACATGAGGGCCATTCAGCAAGTACCACAGCAAGAGCAGGGGCAAGGATTTTACTCCAGACTTTTCCTAGTACCCAGAAAGGACAAAACCTGGAGACCAATATTGGATCCATCTGTACTAAATACATTTCTGGAAGTTCCAAAATTCAAGATGTTGACTCTACAGCAGCTACTGCCCATGCTGGGCAAGAAGGCTTGGCTCGTAACTTTGGACCTAAAAGAGGCATACCTGCATGTCCCAATCAGACAATCTTGCAGAAGATACCTCAGATTCATAGCTGGCTCAATGCATTACCAATTCTCTGCACTGCCCTTTGGCTTATCTACTGCGCCCAGGGTCTTCACAAAATGCCTGGCACAAGTAATTGTGTTTTGCAGACAAAGAGGAATTCAGATATATCCCTACTTGAACGACTGTCTAATTCAAGCAGAGAACAAAGATATTCTTCTAAAGCATCTAGCATTTGTAAAAAGATTACTAATTGGCCTAGGGTACACAGTAAACAGAAATCAAAACTAGTGCCCTCTCAAGAGATAATATTTCTGGGTGCAAGCTTAAATACAACTGCCCAGATGGCTTATCTCACACCAGACAAACAAAAGCAACTGACTTCTTACCTCAAGAAATTGGCAACAAAAACCCACTTATCTGCAAGGAATATCCTGCAGGACTTTGGTTTCATGGCATCCTGCATTCTATTAATTCCATATGCCAGACTGCATATGAGGAAACTACAATGGTAGCTAAAAAGTGTTTGGCCTCAGCATTGCCACAGGTTGGAGACAGTAATTGCATTCACCCCCTGCCTACAACAGGAATTTCAATGGTGGGCAGAAGCCTGTCACCACAACAAGGGTCTGCCATTCAGTCTACCCACAGCCAGACAGACACTGACAACGGATGCATCAGATTATGCCTGGGGGCCTGTATGGCAGGAAAATGTATTCAGGGCACATGGTCTGCAAACCAGATGCATCTTCACATCAGTCAAAAAGAGATGCTAGCTGTTCAAAATGCCCTGACAGCTTTCAAGGACCTGCTTCATCCAGGACAGCAACTGATAAAAGACAGACAATACTACAGTCATGTGGTACATAAACAAGCAGGGAGGCACACATTCCTACCCCCTCTGCAGACTCAATGACCTTATGGGACACAGCATTGGCTTTTCAAGTTCACCTGCAAGCACAGTTCCTGACAGGAAAAACAAATACTCTGTCAGACTAACTAAGCAGAAACCTCATGGATCCCCACGAATGGAAACTGGATCCACAAGTCTTCAGCATGATAGTAAGGAAATGGGGATGCCCAGACATAGATCTATTTGCCTCCCCTCACAACTGCCAATTGCAGAGATTTTGCACAAGGATTTATCACAAGCAAGCATGGGAAGTGGACGCCCTATCCTTCAGCATGAAAAATCTAATAGTATATGCCTTTCCTCCACTGCCTCTCATTCCCAGGGTACTCCTAAAGGTCAGACAGATGCCCTATCCTTCAGCTGTAAAAATCTAATAGTATATGCCTTTCCTCCACTGCCTCTCCTTCCCAGGGTACTCCTAAAGGTCAGACAAGAGAAGCCAAAAATGATACTGATTGCACCAGACTGGCCACGCCAGCACTGGTACCCAATCCTAAAGAGCTTGTCTCAAGGTCCAGCATGGATATTGCCACAAAATTCTCACTTGCTGACCCAACAAAACAATCAGAACCTGCTCAGCCAACTCAGGACCTTAACTCTGGCAGCATGGCGGATAATGTAGCCATTCAGAACACTCCCCTTTCAAAAGCTGTTATGGATGTTATCTTGGAGGACAGGAGGACCAGTACCAGAAAATCTTATGCAGACAAATGGAAGAGATTCTGTGCTTGGAACCAGGAACAAGGCATTGACACGTGTACCAAATATCCCTCAGTTTTCGCAATACTTAACTGAGATGCTGGACAAAGGCCTTTCTTTCGCATCTATTAAGATTCACGCCTCTGCCATTTCAGCCCATTACAATACAGAACCACCTATTTTTTCTCATCCTTTAATAAGGCAGTATCTCAGAGGGGCCAAAAACATTAGTCCTCTAAGGAGAGCACCAATTCCAGCCTGGGACCTCAGTTATGTATTGGAAAAACTCACACTGCCTCCTTTCAAGCCAGCATCAACAGCAGATATAAAAATCTTATCCTGGAAAACAGCTCTGCTCCTAGCAATAACCTCTGCAAGGCGAGTCTCGGAGTTACAAGCACTCATGGCTGTGGAGCCTTTCATTATTTTTCATCCAGACAGGGTTTCTCTGAGGACAAACCCTACATTTATGCCTAAGGTTGTGTCCAGTGTGGCCCTCAACCAGACCATTCACTTGCCTACTTTTTATCCAAATCCACAAAACAAGGGTGAGAAAATTCTGCATTCTTTGAACATACACAGGCAGTTACGCTTCTACTTGGACAGAACTAAAGCTTTCAGAAAGACTGAGCAACTTTTAGTGTCATATGCTGCAGGATCACAAGGAAAGGCTATCTCAAACAGACTATTTCTAAATGGATAGGCCATTGCATCCATTTCTGCTATTTTCAACATGGTAAATCAGTGCCGAAGGACATTAGGCCTCATTCCACCAGAGCAGCAGCCACTTCAGCAGCCTTCCTCAGAGGAGTACCAGGCAAAGATATCTTAGAGGCTGCAACTTGGAGTTCAGTGCACACTTTCACAAAGCACTACCACTTGCCTCTTTACTCTAAATCCAGAGCAGGCTTTGCCACTGCAGTTTTGCAGGGCCTCATCACCTCTCCTAATCCTATTTAGCCCGGCTACCCATCCTCAGCTTTGGGAGTCAACCCAAGAGTATTGACTGCAACAGTGAAACACAATGAACATAGTACAGTTGTGTACCTACCATAAATGTAGATGTTCGAGTGTATTCACTGTTGCAGTCCAGGTTACTCACTCACCATCCCCCTTTTCTTTGCTGGGACTTATCTGCTCTTCTCTATCCTATACAACCTATTTGGTGTATTTGCTTGTAGATAAAGGAAATGTTATTTTTGTGCTTACAATGTTATTGGCATATGTTTTCACCCTTCCAATTTGGGGGCACCTGACATCTGGGGCAAGAAAAACTGAAGAAAATGGTGTTGGCTGCTTCTTTTATACCCCTGGCACACTGACATCAGGGAAGAGGTGACAGCAACCGACACCGGACCTGGACTTTGGAATTCTGACCGACTGAGGGTAGCCTGCCAGCAGGATAACCCGAGAGTAATGACTGCAACATTGAATACACTCGAACATCTACATTTATGGTAGGTACACAACTGTACTTTTCATATGCTCAGATATCAGCAATGTATCATGACACTGCTTAAACATAAAATGATGGTGAATTCTGAATGTGCAGAAAACAAAGAAATGCAGGATTTATTGCATGCAGCTGAACAAGTTGGAAAGCATACTTTGCAATGTGGTTTTGATTCTCTGGAGGCCTCCTGCAGGGCCGCTGTTACGGGTTCTGTCATTAGGAGGCATGCTTGGTTAAAGGAACAAAACCTGCCTGATCATGTTAAAGCAAAATTATTAGATGCTTTATTACAACATGATACCCTGTGTGGTGTTAAGGCAGAAGAGGTGTTAAAGAAAATGAAGGACAAAGCTAAATCTATGCAAACAGTCAAGGATTTCTTACAGGTACAGCCACCTAGATTTAGCAGACACTGGCCTACAAAGAATTGGTCCTTTCCAGTCTCAGGCAGATCTCAGAGGGGCAAATCTAGATGCCCTAGAGGCAGATCACAGCCGCAAAGTTCCTACAGGTCTAAGCAATGGGGTGCTTCTACCTCCAAAGGTGGAGAAGACAAATCACAATCATACAGGAAACAGTCCCAATGACTTCCCCCTACCTGCACCAAGCACTTATCTTCTGGCAGCTCCCTTAGGGGGAAAACTAGCACTTTTTTCTCAAAATTGGCACATTATAACCAAGGACAAATGGGTTTTAGATGTAGTGTCACAAGGATACAAGTTTCACTTCCATACCCTGCCAAGGGCAAATGGCCAGACCTGCCAAAAAATCAATGGGCAGTCTCTCAAAAACAAGTTGCAGCTCTCATGGACATGAGGGCTATTCAACAAGTGCCACAGCAAGAGCAGTGACAAGGATTTTACTCAAGACTGTTCTTGGTACCCAGAAAGGACAAAGCATGGCGACCAATACTGGACCTATCTATTCTAAACACTTTCCTGGATATACCAAAATTCAAGATGTTGACTTTGCAGCAGCTTCTGCCCATGCTGGGCAGCAAGGCTTGGCTCATGACTCTAGACCTAAAAGAGGTATACCTGCATGTCCCAGACAGTCATGCAGAAGATACCTCAGATTCAAGTCTGGCTCAAAGCATTACCAATTCTCTGCACTGCCCTTTGGCTTTTCTACTGCACCCAGGGTCTTTACAAAGTGTCTGGCACCAGTAATTGCTTACTGCAGACAAAGAGGAATACAAATATATCTTTACTTGGGCGACTGCCTCATACAGAGAACAAGGACATTCTACTTCAGCATCTGACATTTGTGAAAAGACTTTTAACATGTGTAGGGTACACAGTCGACAAAAAGAAATCAAAACTCATACCCTCTCAAGAGATAATATTCCCGGGTGCAAGCTTAAATACAACTGCCCAGATGGCTTATCT
Organism: Protopterus annectens; assembly: GCF_019279795.1. NCBI lineage: Eukaryota > Metazoa > Chordata > Ceratodontiformes > Protopteridae > Protopterus > Protopterus annectens. The sequence continues at coordinate 750,946,270 of NC_056735.1, read as the reverse complement.
CACACCAGACAAACAAAGACAACTACCTATTTCAAAGAAATGGCAACAAAGGCCCAGTTATCTTCAAGAAAAATTCTGCATGCTTTGGGCTTCATGGCATCCTGCATCTTACTAATTCCATATGCAAGACTGCATATGAGGAAAATTCAATGGTACCTAAAAAGTGTCTGGACACAACATAGCCACAGCCTGGATACAATGATTACTCATATTCCCTGCCTGCAACAGGAGTTTCGATGGTGGGCAAAGGCTTGTCACCAAAACAAGGGACAGCCATTCTTACTACCCCTAGCCAGGCAGAACCTAACGATGGATGCTTCAGATTATGCCTGGGGGGCACACATGGCAGGAAGAGGCATTCAGGGCACCTGGTCCACAAACTAAAAGCATCTACATATCCATCAAAAAGAGATGCTAGCTGTTCAAAATGCCCTGACAGCCTTCAAGGAACTACTTCATCCGGGACAACTACTGATAAAGACAGACACCACGGTCATGTGGTACATAAGCAGGGGAGCACTCATTCTTATCCCCTTTGCAGACAAGCCATGGCTTTATGGGACACAGCATTGACTTACCAAGTCCATCTGCAGGCACAATTCCTGTCAGGAAAGGAAAATACTCTAGCAGACGAACTAAGCAGAAACCTCATGGATCCCCACTAGTGGCACCTGGATCCACAAGTCTTAAGCATAACAAAGAAGTGGGGACGCCCGGACATAGATCTATTTGCCATCCCTCACAACAATCAACTTAAAAGATTCTGCACAAGGACCTATCACAGACAAGCTTGGAAATTGGACGCCTTAGCTTTCATCTGGACAAACCTATCAGTATATGCCTTTCCTCCACTGCCTCTCCTCCCCAAGGTACCCCTGAAGGTCAGACAGGAGAAACCAAAAATGATTCTGATTGCCCCAGACTGGCCACGCCAGTACTGATATCCGAGCTTAAGGAATTTGTCCCAATGCCCAGCCTGGACCTTACCTCAAATACCTCATGTACTGTCCTAGCAAAACAATCAGATTCTGCACAGCCAACTCAGGACCCTAAACCTGGCAGCATGGCGGATAATGTAGCCGTACAAACCACATCTCTCAGTAAAGCTGTGATGGATGTCATTTTAGAAGCCAGAAGGCCTAGTACTAGGAAATCCTATGCTGGGAAATGGAAGAGATTTTGTGCTTGGAACCAAGCTCAAAGAACTGATACAGCTGTCCCAAATATTCCTCAGATTTTGCAATACTTAACTGAGATGCTGGACAAAAGCCTATCTTTTTCATCAATTAAAATCCATGCCTCTGCCATTTTGGCTCATTACAATACAGAGCCACCACTCTTTTCTCATCCTTTATTAAGGTAGTACCTCAGAGGAGCCAAAAACGTAAGGCCTCCAAGGAGAACCCCAATACTTGCATGGGACCTCAACTATATCTTGGAAAAACTCACCTTACCTCCTTTTGAGCCAGCTGCTACTGCTGATATAAAGTTCTTATTTTAGAAAACAGCCCTGCTCCTAGCAATAACTTCTGAAAGACGAGTTTCAGAGCTGCAGGCTCTCATGGCTGTGGAACCCTTTATCATTTTTTATCCAGACAGGATCTCTTTGAGAACAAACCCTACATTTATGCCTAAGGTGGTATCCAATGTAGCCCTTAACCAAACTATTCATTTGCCAACTTTTTATCCAAATCCACAGAACAAGGGGGAAAAATTCTGCATTCTTTGGATGTATACAGACAACTTAGATTCTACTTGGACAAAACTAAAGTTTTCAGAAAGACAGAACAATTAGTAGCGGCATATGCCACAGCATCACAAGGAAAGGCTATCTCCAAGCAGACTATTTCAAAGTGGATAGGTCACTGCATTTGTTTCTGCTACTCACAGCATGGCAAACCAGTGCCTAAGGGCATTAGGCCACATTCAACCAGAGCTGCAGCCACTTCTGCAGCTTTTTTCAGGGGAGTACCAACCAAAGACATTTTAGAGGCTGCCACTTGGAGTTCAGTACATACCTTTATAAAACATTACAAGTCTCCCTCTTTACTCTAAATCCAGGGCAGGCTTTGCCACTGCAGTTCTGCAGGGCCTCATAGCCACTCCTAATGCTGTTTAGCTCCAGCCCCCCCAACCATAGCTTTGGGACTCAACCCAAATGTAATGACTGCAACAGTGAACACGAAGAACATAGTACAGTTGTGTACACTTACCATAAATGTAGATGTTAGACTGTATTCACTGTTGCAGTCCAGGTTACCCACCCGCCATCCCCCTTATTTTTGCTGGAACTTATTTTTACTTCTCTAATCTATACAACCTAGGTGGTGTGTTTGCTTATAGATGAAGGTAAAGCTTATTTTGGTGCATGTATGTTTTATTTACATATTTTTAGCCTACCTATTTGGGGGAAGCTGACGGGCAAGAAAAAATGAAAATGGCATCGGCTGCATCTTTTATACCCCTGACGACTTGACATCAGGGAAGAGGCGACAACAACTGATGCAGGACCCAAGACTTTGGAATTCAGGCTGACAGAGGGCAACCTGTCAGCAGGATAACCCAAATGTAATGACTGCAACAGTGAATACACTTGAACATTTACATTTATGGTAAGTGTACACAACTGTACTTTCCTCAGTCTTCCTTGCTGCGGAGCCCGAAGCAGAAGCATTTCGTGCACGAGTGCCGGTCGGCAGTTTACCTTTGTTGGTTTCCGACTACAAATGGTTTCCGACTACAAAGAGTTGAAGTGTACTACAGCTAAGTACCCCATTAGGGATCCTCTTTTCTTGCCTTAACGAATGTCAGAAAAAGTTAATAATTGCCTTACCTGTGGAAAGCAGATTTCTCATAGAGATTTTCATTCCTATTGCATTATTTGTTTAGGCCTTGATCATGACGTTCCCAGTTGTAATCTTTGTGCCTCCTTTTAATCTGCGTACTATCTGTCATCGGGCTAAAATTTTGACTACGTATTTCAGAGTTTGACCTAAGTTTCTTGGTATGGCATCCACTGGTTTTCAGGCTTTGGATATTCCAAAAAAGCGTAAGGACAATCACAGAGACAGGCCTCAGAAAACTTAAGTCCTCGGATGAGGTTAAGTTGGTCATCAGGTGGGCGCCAGTGAGATGCTTTCGCCGTCCCTGCAGTCTGCAGATGTACAACTGCAGGCCTTGATAGAGTCAGAGTCTCTTAGGCCTTTTGTCTTCTGACCCATCACCGGTTGCCTCTTCTGCTGGAGCCGGTACTGTTAAACTGACTCCGGGGTCTAAGGCCTCAGCTTTACGCTCCAACAGCAAACTTCTTTCTTCCACTCCTGCTGTTCCTTCAGTGGTTGCCAGGCCTCCTGAGTCCTTCAGGCTTGCAGGTAAGCCTTCCATTCATAAGCCTGTGAAAAGGCAGGCTCCAGATGTTGTTCTTGTTTCACTGTTGCAGTCATCACATTTGGGTTATCTGCTTGCAGTAGCCCTCAGTTGGCCTGATTAACAAAGTCCTGGGTCCTGTGCCGGTTGCTGTCCCTTCTTCCATGATGATGTCAGGGGTATAAAACATGCAGCCAACGCCTTTACATCAGTCTTTCTTGCCATGCGGTGCCTGAAGCAGAAGCAGTTCGCAAGTGCCAGTTGGCCGACTCCTGAAATTTTCATTTTCGAGTTTCAGAACCGAAATCTTCAACTAAAAGCCAAGTACACTGCAGGGAAACTTTTTCTTGCTCTAAACTGATGTCAGCAAAAGTAAATAATTGCATTACTTATGGAAATCAAATACCTCATAAAGATTTTAATTCGTACTGTATTCCTATCCGTCATCGGTACATTTTCGCTTCTAAATATGTTTGTGCTCAGTTCAATTATCCTGATATATCTTCGGTAAGCTATCCAACTACTGACATTCTGAAAAAATGCAAATATAGACAGAGACAGGCCGCCTACGTCCAAGGCTGCTGACGACGCTTCTCCTAAGCCAGTTGCCAGTTCGCCGGTACTCAGTGAGGCGCTTTCGCAGCCCCTGATACCCACTACTTCAGATTCGCAGGCCTCTACTGAGACCCATTCGGAGTCCGGTATGCCGCAAGATGCTTCAACTGTGGAACCTGTGGATGTCTCTACCTTGGATGGGTCTGGAGCCGCTGTACAGGCACCAGCTTCTGAGGGTGTATTCAGGCCTACTGACTTGTATATTAGACCAACACCATCTTCTTCTTCAAGACCTAAAACTTGAACCATGCCTAGAAAACCGCCCAGACCACATGGTCAGGCCTCTATGCCTAAAAAAACAAATAAGAATGGCTGAAGACCTTATTACTTTAATCAGGGAAAGCCAGCCTTCCCCCTCTAAGAGACCTAGGACTGAGTTTATGATGCTTCTGACCAGGATTCTGAATTTTCTGATGATCTTCGTGTTTCACTGTTGCAATCATTACATTTGGGTAATCTGCTGGCAGGTTGCTTCATTCGGCCTTAATAACAAAGTCTTGGGTCCTGCATCGGTTGCTGTCTCCTCTTCCATGACGTCAGGTCATCAGGGGTATAAAACATGCAGCCGACACCATTTTATTCAGTCTTTGTTGCTGTGCGGTGCCCAAAGCAGTAGCAGATGTTCATCATGTTTCGCTACTGCAGTCATTACACTTGGGTTATCCTGCTGTCAGGCGGTCCCGCAGTTGGCCAGAGTTCCAAAGTCTTGGTCCGGCGTCGGTTGCTGTCGCTTCTTCCCTGACGTCAATGCACCAGGGGGATATAAGATGCAGCCGACGCCATTTTCTTCAGTCTTTCTTGCCATGCGGTGCCCAAAGCAAAAGCAGTTCTCAAGTGCCAGTCGGCCGACTCCTGAGATTTTCAATTCGAATTTCAGAACCAAAGTCTTCATTAAAGCTAAGTACCTCGTTGGGAAAACTTTTTCTTGCCTCAGACCCATGTCAGTAAAAGTTAATAATTGTATTTCTTGTGGGAAGCAAATACCTCATAAGGATTTCCATTCTTACTGTATTCCATGCCTAGGCCCAGACCACGACGTCACTAGTCGGTTTTGTGCTAGATTTAACAAGTGCGCTATTAAACATCTGTTTGACTTTGCTCGTCATTACTTTGGCCTAAGGTTCAATTATACCATGCCGTCGGAACAACTGATGACCGGAATACACAAAAAATGCAGAGACAAGGATAAGGACAGGCATCCAAGGCCCAAAATTGACGATGAAGCCTCTTCTAGTCCAGTTGCCAATTCGCTGGTTCTCAGTGAGGCTCTTTCGCAGCCCCTGACACCTGCTACCTCAGAGCCACAGGCTGCCTCCGACTCCCATGTGGAGATGGGTAGGCCTCTGGAAACTCAAGGTATTGGGCCTACAGAAACTAACCCCTCAGATGGGTCTGGAGCCGCTGAGCAGGCATCAGCTTCTGAGGGTGTTTTCAGACCTTCACAACTTACCATTAAATCTACAGCCAAGGCTAAAACTCCATTAAAGACAAAGAAGCAAGTACAGCATTCACCTCGACAGGCCTCCATGCCTAAAAAACAGATGTTTAAAATGGCCAAAGACGTAATTACTCTGATCAGGGGTTCCCATTCCCCTCCAGATAAAAGGCCTAGGCAGAATACAGACTATGATTCCTCTGACCAGGTTTCCATTTCTTCTGATTCCTCTTCAGACCAGGGATACTCTTTACCCATCTATGAGGACTATGATGCTGAAGAATCAATTCCTTCTGCCTCTCCTCCTGAGGATTACTCTTTTGGGGAAACTTTACATACCATGAGGGAGCATTTCCATTGGGAAGGCCAGGATTACTCAGAATCCAAGAAAAGGCTCAGAGACTATCTTTTATTGCCTCAGCACAGGCCTCTTGCTATTCCGCCAGTGTTAGATATTGTGGATGATGTGTCCAGTTCCCTCTGACAGGGATTCTAGAGCATTAGACAGATGGGGGAAGAAAGTTTACACTTCTGCAACTTTAGCAGTGAGGGCTTTAAATTGCCAGTTTCACATGCTTAAATACCAACAATATTTAATGTCTCTGTTAAAACAGAAAATGCTTACAAGTTCAGAACATGCTGACTATAAGGAAATGCAGGATTTATTCCATGCAGCTAAACAAGTGGGGAAAACATACTCTGCAATGTGGTTTTGATTCAGTAGAGGCTTCTTGTAGAGCAGCAGTTATAGGATCTGTGATACGAAGGCATGCTTGGTTAAAAGAACAAGGTTTACCTGATGATGTTAAGGCAAAATTATTGGATGCTCCTTTACAGCAGGATATTTTATTTGGTGTAAAGGCAGAAGAGGTATTAAAGAAAATGGAGGATAAGGCAAAATCCATTCAAACAGTGAAGGATTTCTTACAGGTACAGCCACCTCGATTTAGCAGAAATTGGCCCTCCAAAAATTGGTCATTTCCAGTGTCAGACAGACCACAAAGAGGCAGATACAGACGCCCAAGAGGCACATCTCAGCCCCAAGGCTCTTACAGACCACGACAGTGGTGTGCTTCAACCCCAAAAGGAGGGGAAGACAGGTCACAACCTTATAGGAAACAGTCCCAATGACTTCCACCTTCAAATGCCAAGCACTTACCTTTTGGAAGCTCCCTTAGGGGGAAAACTAGCACTTTTTTCACAAAATTAGCATACAATCACCCAAGACAAATGGGTTCTGAATATTGTGTCTCAAGGTTACAGGTTCCACTTTCACACTCTACCAAGGCTAAAAGAATGCCAGACCTGCCACCAAATCAATGGGCAGAGGCACAAAAACAAATTACAGCCCTCATGGACATGAGAGCTATTCAAAAAGTGCCACAACAGGAACAAGGACAAGGATTTTACTCAAGACTTTTCCTGGTCCCCAGAAAGGACAAAGTCTGGAGACCCATACTGGACCTTTCTACTCTAAATACCCGGATGTTCCGAAATTCAAAATGCTGACTCTTCTGCAACTTCTTCCCATGCTGGGCAAGAAGGCTTGACTTGTTAGTTTGGACCTCAAAGAGGCATGCCTGCATGTCCCTATCAGACAAAATTGCAGAAGATACCTCAGATTCATAGCTGGTTCAATGCATTACCAATTCTCTGCACCGCCCTTTGGCTTATCTACTGCACCCAGGGTCTTCACAAAATGCCTGGCACCCGTAATTGCATTTTGCAGACAAAAAGGAATTCAAATATATCCATACTTGGACGACTGCCTTATTCAAGCAGAGAGCAAGGACATTCTTCTACAGCATCTGGCATTTGTAAAAAGATTGTTAATTTGCCTAGGGTACACAGTAAACGAAAATAAGTCAAAACCTAGTGCCCTCCCAAGAGATAATATTCCTGGGTGCCAGCTTAAATACAACAGCCCAGATGGCTTATCTCACACCAGACAAGCAAAGACAACTGACTTAGTACTTCCAGTTGATGGAAACAAAACCCAACTCCCTGCAAGAAAAATTCTGCAGGCCTTCGGGTTCATGGCCTCCTGCATACTACTAATACCATATGCCAGACTGCATATGAGGAAATTACAATGGTTCCTAAAAAGTGTTTGGACTCAACACTGTCACAGTTTGGAAGCAGTAATACCACTTATTCCCTGCCTACAACAGGAGTTTCGATGGTGGGCACAGGCATGTCACCTCAACAAGGGACAGCCTTTCACTCTACCCACAACCAGGCAGACACTAACAACAGATGCTTTGGATTACGCCTGGGGAGCACATATGGCAGGAAAATGTATTCAGGGCAAGTGGGCCGCAGACCAAATGCATCTTCACATCAATCAAAAAGAGATGCTAGCTGTACAAAATGACCTAACAGCTTTCAAGGACCTTCTGCATCCAGGACAACTACTACTAAAGACAGACAACACCATAGTTATGTGGTACATAAACAAGCAAGGGGGCACTCATTCTTATCCCATCTGCAGGCAAGCCATGACCTTGTGGAACACTGCTCTAACCTATCAAGTTCATCTGCAAGCACAATTCCTGCCAGGAAAGAAAAATACTCTGGCAGACGACTTAAGCAGAAACATCATGGACCCTCACGAGTGGAAATTAAATCCACAAGTATTCAGCATGATAACACAAAAATGGGGGAGCCCAGACATAGACATTTTTGCCTCCCAGTGAATTGCCAACTACATAATTTCTGCACAAGGACTTACCACACACAAGCCTGGAAAGTGGATGCTCTCTCGTTCAGCTGGAAAAGCCTAAAAGTTTATGCCTTCCCACCATTGCCTCTCCTTTCAAAGGTACTCCTAAAAGCCAGACAAGAAAAGCCAAAAATGATCCTGATTGCCCCAGACTGGCCGCGCCAGCACTGGTACCCAATCTTAAAGAACTTAGCTCAAGGCCCACCATGGATTTTACCTCAAATTCCCCATCTTCTGACTCCACAAAACAAACGAGATCCTGCACAGCTAACTCAAAACCTTAAACCTGGCTGCATGGCAGATTCCTTAGTCAAGCAGACAACACCTCTCTCTAAGGCTGTTATGAACGTCATTTTGGAGGCCAGGAGGCCTAGCACAAGGAAATCCTTTTCGGAAAAGTGGAAGAGATTCTGTGCCTTGAACCAGGCTCAAAGCTTTGACCCTCTTGTACCAAATATTCCTCAGATATTACAATACTTAACTGAGATGCTGGACAAAGGCCTATCCTTTTCATCCATTAAAATCCACTCCTCTGCCATCTTGGGTCATTACAACACAGATCCTCCTATTTTCTCTCATCCATTGCTAAAACAGTACCTCAGGGTCTAAAAACATAAGATCACCCCGGAGAGCACCAACACCAATTTGGGACCTCAATTTTGTCTTGGAAAAACTAACTTTACCTCCTTTTGAGCCAGCCAATTCAGCAGAATTAAAATATGTGTCATGGAAAGCTACTCTGTTTCTGGCAATAACCTCAGCTTGAAGAGTTTCAGAGTTACAGGCACTAATGGCAGTGGAGCATTTCATCATTTTTCACCAAGACAGGATTTCTTTAAGAACAAACCCTTCATTTATGCCAAAGGTGGTCTCCAGTGTGACTCTTAACTAAACTATTCACTTGCCAACTTTTTATCCACATCCCCAGAATAAAGGGGAGAGACTTCTGCATTCACTGGACATACACAGACAGCTATGTTTCTACTTGGACAAAACAAAAGCTTTCAGGAAAACTGAGCAATTGTTTGTAGCATATGCTGCAGGATCACAGGGAAAGGCTATTTCAAAGCAGACCATTTCAAAGTGGATAGGACACTGTATCCGTTTCTGCTGCAGACAGCATGGGAAAACTGTACCTGGCAACATTAGGCTGCATTCCACCAGAGTAACAGCCACTTCAACTGCCTACCTTAGAGGAGTACCTACCAAAAATACCCTGGAAGCTGCAACTTGGAGTTTAGTGCACACCTTTACCAAACATTATCACTTGCCTCTTTATTCTAAATCCAGAGCTGGCTTTGCCACTGCAGTGCTGCAGGGCCTCATAGCCACCCCAAATCATCTATAGAACCAGCCACCCTACCTCAGCTTTGGGATTCAACCCAAGTGTAATGACTGCAGCAGTGAAACACGATGAACATAGTAATGTTTTGTAACTACCATAAATGTAGATGTTCGAGTGTATTCACTGCTGCAGTCCAGGTTACCCTCCCACCATCCCCTCTTTCTTAGCTGGAACTTATCTATACCTTTCTACCCTATACTACCTATGTGGTGTATTTGCTGGTAACTGAAGGTTTTGGTTTTACCTTTTATGTATGTTTTATTAGCAATTTGTATTGCCTACCTATTTGGGGGCACCTGACATCTGGGGCAAGAAAAACTGAAGAAAATGGCATCGGCTGCATCTTGTATACCCCTGGCGCACTGACGTCAGGGAAGAAGCGACAGCAACAGATGCCGGACCAAGACTTTGGAACTCTGGCCGACTGCGGGACTGCCTGATGGCAGGATAACCCAAGTGTAATGACTGCAGCAGTGAATTCACTCGAACATCTACATTTATGGTAGATACAAAACTGTACTTTCGCAGGTGCTGGTTGGCCGACTCCTGAAATTTTCATATTCAAGTTTCAGAACCAAAGTCTTCAAACTAAAGCTAAGTACCCCGTTGGGGAAACTTTCCTTGCTACTTACCGATGTCAGTAAAAGTTAAGAATTGCATTACTTGTGGGAAGCAAATACCTCATAAAGATTTTCATTTGTACTGTATTCCTTGCCTAGGCCCCGATCACAACATGCCTTGCTGTCAGTCGTGTGCTAAATTTAATGAACGCGCTATTAAGCATCGGCATATTTTTGCTTCTAAATACTTTGATTCAAGATTTAACTATCCTGAAATGTCGTCGGTTAGCAATCCGACTACCGGAGTTCACAAAAACCCAATGAAACAGAGACAGACCGTCAAGGTCCAAAACCGACAATGAAGCTTCTCCTAAGCCAGTCGCAGGTTTGCTGGTACTCAGTGAGGTGCTTTCACAGCCCCTGATACCCGCTACTTTTGAGTCGCAGGCCTCTACCGAGACCCAGTCTGAGTCCGGTATTCCACAATATTTTCAGAGTATTGAACCCGCTGGTGTCTCTCCCTTGTATGGGTCCAGAGCCGCTGAGCAGGCACTGGCTTCCAAGGGTGTTTTTCAGGCCTCAACATTTTTATATTAAACCGATGCCAGCAACAAAAACAAGGTCAAAAATGAATTCTATGTCTAAAAAAAGGGCGCAGGAGCCACTTGCTCAGGCCCCTATGCCTAAAAAACAGATGATCAAAATGGCTGAGGATTTAATTACCTTGATCAGGGGTTCCCAACCCCCCCCCGCTAAAAAGCCTAGGCAAGGCACTGATTATGAATCTTCAGGTTTCCATTTCGTCTGATCAGGAATTTTCTATTCCACCCTATGAGGATTCTGATGCAGAGGAATCCATCCCATCTGCATCTCCTCCTGAGGATTACTCTTTTGGAGAGACTCTGCATACTTTAAGGGAACATTTTCACTGGGTGAGTCAGGACTTCTCTGTATCAAAAAAGAGGCTTAGGGATTTCCTCCTTCCTCAGCATAGGCCTTTGGCAATACCTCCTGTATTAGACATTATTGATTATGTGTTCTCGGAATCAAGCATGGCTCCTGATTCCCTGCCTCTGACTCCTAGTAAGCCAGACAGATATTACAGAGTTCCTGACTCCCTCAAATTTATTTTCAAAAATCCTGCTGCTGATCCTATTTCTCAGGGTCCCAAGGGTGTTAAGGCTTCTACAACCAAAAATCCTACCCCTTCTGATAGAGATTCCAGGGCGCTTGATAGATAGGGTAAGAAGGTTTATACGTCTGCAACCTTGGCAATCATGGCTTTAAACTGCCAGTTTCATATGCTTAAATATCAATGTTATGGGCTTACTGAAACAGAAAATAATGTTTATTTCTGATTGTGTGGAAAATAATGAGTTACAGGATTTATTGCATTCAGCAGAACAGGTTGAAAAGCATACTTTGCAATGTGGTTTTGATTCCTTGGAGAGGACTCTTGTAGGGCCACCGTTACTAGATCTGTGATCAGAAGGCATGCCTGGCTCAAGGAGCAAAATCTGCCTGATCATGTTATAGCTAAATTGTTGGATGCCCCTTTGCAGCATGATACTCTGTTTGGTAATAAGGCAGAATAGGTTTTAAAGAAAATGGAAGACAAAGCTAAATCTATGAAAACTGTAAAAGATTTCTTGCAAGTACAGCCACCCAGGTTCAGTAGGCACTGGCCTACTAAAAATTGGTCCTTTCCTGTGTACAACAGAGCCACTCAAGGCAAACCCAGGTGCTCAAAAGGCTCCAGATATCAATCACAGGGTTCTTACAGGGCAAAGCAATGGGGGTACCTCCACCTACAAATCTGGAGGAAACAAAGCACAACCCTACAGTAAGCAGTCTCAATGACTTTCCTCTATCATCTCCAAGCACTTATCTTTTGGCAGCCCCCTTGGGGGGGGGGGGGACTAGCACTTCATGCTCAAAATTGGCAGTTAATTACCCAGGACAAGTGGGTATTAAACATAGTATCCCAGGGGTACAGATTTCATTTCCATACTTTGCCAATTCCAAACAGATGGCTGGATCTGCAGCAAAACCAGTGGGCAGATGCCCAGAAACAAGTCATGTTCCTCATGGATATGGGGGCTATTCAGCTGGTTCCAGAAAAGGAAAAAGGACAAGGTTTTTATTCAAGACTTTTCCTGGTACCCAGAAAAGTCAATTCATGGCGTCCAATACTGGACTTATCGATTCTGAACATGTTCCAGGACATTCCAAAATTCAAAATGCTGACTTTACAACAGCTACTGCCTATGCTAGGTAAGAATGCTTGGTTAGTAACTCTAGACTAAAGAGGCATACCTGCATATCCCAATAAGGGAATCATGTAGAAGATACCTCCGCTTCAATGCAGGTTTTTTGCATTACCAATTCTCTGCACTGCCCTTTGGCTTATCTTCTGCACCCAGGGTCATTACAAAGTGCATGGCACCAGTAATTGCATTCTGCAGACAAACATTCAAATCTGTCCTTATCTGGACGATTGTCTCATTCAAGCAGAGGACAGGGACACTCTTCTTCAACATCTGGCATTTGTAAAAAGGCTTCTAGCATGCCTAGGGTACACCATAAATGAAAAGAAATCACAACTGGTACCCTCTCAAATAATTACATTCCTGGGTGCAAGCTTGAATACAACTGCCCAGATGGCTTACCTCACGCCAGACAAAGGCAACTGACAACATACTTCAAACAAATGGCAACAAAAACTCAGCTATCTGCAAGACAAATTCTGCAGGCTTTGGGGTTCATGGCATCCTGCATTCTCCTAATTCCATATACTGGACTACATATGAGGAAACTTCAATGGTACCTAAAAAGTTTCTGGAGTCAACATTGTTACAGTCTGGAAACAGTGATTCCTCTGATTCCTTGCCTAAAACAGGAGTTTCTTTGGTGGCGGATGCATGTCACCAAAACAAGGGACTGTCATTCACTCTACCCCCTGCCACCCAAACTCTAACTACAGAAGCATCAGGCTATGCTTGAGGGGCCCATCTGGCAGGGAGATGCATTCAGGGCAAATAGAGCCCAAACCAAATGCATCTGCATATCAACCAGAAAGAAATGCTAGCTGTTCAGAATGCTCTGACAGCCTTTAAGGACTTACTTCATCCAGGACAACTACTGATAAAGATGGACAACACCACAGTTATGTGGTACATAAATAAGCAAGGGGGTACACTTTCCTACCCCCTTTGCAGACTAGCCATGGCTTCGTGGAACACAGCCTTGACTTACCAAATACATCTTAAAGCTCAGTTCCTGCCAGGAAAGCAAAATACTCTGGCAGATGACCTAAGCAGAAATCTTATGGACCCGCACAAATGGAAACTGGATCCACAAATCTTCAGCATGTTAACACAGAAATGGGGGAGCCCAGACATAGATCTATTTGCCTCTCTCCAGAATTATCAGTTGGACAAATTCTGCACAAGAACTCTTCACAAAAAGGCATGGAAAGTGGATGCTCTATCCTTCAGCTGGAAAAATCTATCAGTCTATGCCTTTCCCCCTCTGCCTCTACTCTCCAAGGTCTTACTAAAAGTCAGACAGGAAAAAGCAAAAATGGTCCTAATTGCTCCGGACTGGCCTCGCCAGCACTGGTATCTGCTTCTAAGGAATATGTCACACCTTCCTCCATGGTAATAACCTCATCTACTGTCTCAGCAGAACTTTCAAATTCTGCACACTCAGCTCCAAACTCTGAATCTTGCAGCGTGGCTAATCAACTAATTATTCAAACCACACCTTTCAGTAAATCTGTGATGGATGTCATTTTGGAAGCCAGAAGGCCTAGTACCAGAAATCTTATGCTGATAAATGGAAGAGATTCTATGCTTGGAACCAAGCACAAGGAATAGACACAGCAAAGCCCAATATTCCTCAGATTTTACAATACTTAACTGAGATGCTTGACAAGGGCCTATCTTTTTCTTCAATAAAAATCCATGCCTCTGCCATTTCAGCTCATTACAACACAGAGTCTCTCCTCTTTTCTCATCCACTGCTTAAACAGCATCTTAGAGGGGCCAACAATTTAAGGCCTCCCAGGAGAGCACCGACTCCTGCATGGGACCTCAATTTTGTGCTGGAAAAACTCACCCTGCCTCCTTTTGAACCAGCAGCTACTGCGGATATCAAAATTCTATCTTGAAGAACAGCTTTTCTTTTGACAGTCACTTCAGCAAGAAGGGTTTTAGAACTACAGGCTCTCATGGCAGTGGAGCCTTTCATTATATTTTACATGTACAGGGTGGCCCTCGGGACCAATCCTTCTTTTATGTCTAAGGTGGTATCCAGTGTGGCTCTTAACCAGACCATTCACCTGCCAACATTTTACCCAAATCTGCAGAACAAGGGGGAGTGGATTCTGCATTCATTGGATGTACACAGACAGCTAAGATTCTACTTAAACAGGACCAAGTTTCTAAGAAAATCTGAGCAACTACTGGTAGCATTTGCTGCAGGATCAGAGGGGAAGGCTATATCAAAGTTGACTATTTCTAAATGGATAAGCCACTGCATTCGTTTCTGCTATTTCCACCATGGTAAACCTGTGCCCAAGGGGATCAGATCCCATTCCACCAGGGCTGCCTCTACTTCAGCAGCTTTTCACAGAGGGGTCCCAACCAAAGGCATTCTAGAAGCTGCTACTTGGAGCTCTGTTCATACCTTCACAAAGCATTATCATTTACCTCTCTTCTCTAAATCCAGGGCAGGCTTTGCCACTGCAGTCCTGCTCGGTCTTGTAGCCACTCCTAATGCTGTGTAGTTCCATCCTGCCGTCCATAGCTTTGGGACTCCACCCAAATGTAATGACTGCAACAGTGAAACATGAAGAACATAGTACAGTTGTGTACACTTACCATAAATGTAGATGTTCGAGTGTATTCACTGTTGCAATCCGGGTTACCCACCCACCATCCCCCATTCTATACCTTTTCTTTCTTTCACTATACTCAAAAGCCTTTGTGGTGTATTTGCTTTTAGTTGAAGGTAGGTATGTCAGTCACCCTGCTAGACAGGGGTCCAGAGAAGTAAATATTGTGGGAAGAAATATCCAGGGAATTGTTATGGCTAGGCTTGCATAGGCCCTAGGGCTGATAGCCTAGTGCCAACCTATGAACCTATGTTTCTAAAAGTGCATTTATATATTTACAGTTTAGTTATATATATATTTTTGCTCCCCATTTGGGGGGCACCTGACATCTGGGGCAAGAAAAACTGAATAAAATGGCATTGGCTGCATGTTCTATACCCCTGACGACCTGACATCATGGAAGAGGAGACGACAACTGACACAGGACCCAAGACTTTGTTATTCAGGCCGACTGAGGGCAACCTGCCAGTAGATTACCCAAATGTAATGACTGAAACAGTGAATACACTCTAACATTTACATTTATGGTAAGTGTACACAACTGTACCTTTCCTCTGATTACCAGGATTTACCCTTATCTACTTATAAGGATTCTGATGCTGAGGACTCTATTCCCTCTGCTTCCTCTCCAGAGGATTTCCCTTTTGGTGAAACCTTGCATACTCTCCGGGAGCATTTTCATTGGGAAAGTCAGGATTTCTCTGACTCTAAAAAGAGGCTTACGGATTTCTTACTCCTGCCCCAGCACAGGCCTTTAGCCATACCTCCTGTACTAGACATTGTGAATGATGCCTTTTTGGAATCTAGCTTGGCCCCAGACTGTTTACCTCCTGCTCCCAGAAAACTTGATAGATATTACAGGGTCCCCTGACTCTCACAAGTTGCTTTTTACAAATCCTACTGCGGATCCTGAGACCATTTCACAGGGACCCAAGGGCATTAAAGCTACTACTTCCAAACATCCTACCCCCCTCTGATAGAGACTCCAGGGCGCTGGATAGATGCAGTAAGAAGATATACACTTCTGCAACTTTGGCCATTAGGGCCCTAAACTGCCAGTTTCATATGTTAAAGTATCAGCAACATATTATTGGACTGCTTAAACAGAAAATGATGTTGATTCCTGATTGTGCTGAAAATAAGGATTTAGAGAGTTACTGTATTCAGCTGAACAAGTTGGAAAAACATACTTTGCAGTGTGGTTTTGATTCACTAGAGGCATCTTGCAGGGCTTCTATAACTGGGTCTGTACTAAGAAGGCATGCTTGGCTTAAGGAGCAATTCTTGCCAGATCATGTTAAAGTGAAATTACTGGATGCTCCCTTAAACCAGGACCACCTGTTTGGTAACAAGACAGATGTTCTTAAAAAGATGGAGGAAAAAGCTAAATCTGTGCAAACTGTTAGATTTTTACAAGTACAACCTCCAAGGTTTAGTAGGCATTGGCCTTCCAAGAATTGGTCCTTTCCTGCCTCTTCCAGACCTTCTCAGTCCAAACCCAGATCCAGCAGAGCTCCCAGGCTTCAGTCCCAGGGTACGCACAGGACTAAGGGGGGCTTCCCCTTTCAAATCTGAGAATAATAAAACTCCTAACCAAACTGCAATTCACTGTAAGACTAATAACCAAACAGTAATTCACTTTTACGATCTTGTATTTTGTGGATTGAATAAATCTTTTACATCTTGTATTTTGTGGATTGAATAAATCTTTTAATACCAGCCTTTTTTTAGTAATAAAACTCCTCCCTATGGTAAACTGTCTCAATGACTTATTTTTAAAACTGCCAAGCACTTCTCAACTGACTGCCCCTTTGGGGGAAAGATTGCTCTTCATGCAAAGAACTGGGAACTCATTACCCAGGACAAATGGGTTTTAAATATTGTCCCAGGGATACAGATTTCACTTCCACACGTTACCAACACCAAGTGGGTGGCCAAACCAGTGGGCAGAGGCCCAAAAGCAAGTACTTTCTCTCTTAAGCATGGGGGCTATTCACTTGGTACCAGAAGAGGAAAAGGGACACGGTTTCTACTTAAGACTTTTCCTGGTACCCATAAAAGACAATTCATGGCATCCTATCCTGGGCCTGTCTACTCTAAACACCTTTTTGGTGATCCCAAAATTCAAAATGCTGACTTCACCAGTTGCTCCCTATGCTAGGCAAAGATGCCTGGTTGGCAACACTAAATTTAAAGGAAGCATACCTGCACATCCCAATCAGGGAATGTTATAGAAGATGCCTACACTTCAAAGCAGGCTACACGTACTGTCAGTTCTCTGCACTGCACTTTGACTTATCTACTGCGCCCAGGGTATTCACAAAGTGCCTAGCTCCAGTCATTGCATTTTGCAGGCAAAGAAATATTCAAATATACCCATACCTGGACGATTGTCCTGGCCAGGACATACTTTTGAATCATCTGGCCTTTGTACAAAGAGTGCTAACTTGTCTGTGGTACACCATAAATGAAAAGAAATCACACCTGTTACCCTGTCAACAAATTATATTCCTGGGAGCAAGCTTGAACACAACTTCCCAGATGGCTTTCTTCACGCCAGAGAAACAAACTAATTTGACAACCTAATTCAAACAAGTGGCCACAAAAAAACTGCTATCTGCAAGGCAAATACTACAAGCTTTGGAGTTCATGGCCTCCTGCATTCTTCTAATTCCATATGCAAGACTGCATATGAGGAAACTACAATGGTATCTAAAATGCCTATGGTGTCAACATTCTCAGGATCTAGAAGCACCTAGAGTTCCTTTCTTGGGCAGAGGCCTGCCACCAAAACAAGGGACTACCATTCACACTACCCCCTGCTGCCCAAACCCTAACAACAGACACATCAGAGTACGCATGGGGGCACACCTGGCAGGGAAGTGCATTCAGGGCAAATGGAACCCATCAAATGCACCAGCATATCAATCAAAAAAGAAATGTTAGCTGTACAGAATGTTCTGACAGCCTTCAAGGACCACATTCTTCCAGGACAATTAATGGTAAAGACAGACACCACTGTTATGTGGTACATAAAGAAGCAGGGGGGTACAAATTCTTACCCCCTCTGCAGACTAGCCATGGCATTGTGGAACACAGCCCTGAGCTACCAAGTGCATCTACAAGCTCAATTCCTGCCAGGAAAACTAAATACACTGGCAGATGAACTAAGCAGAAACCTCATGGACCCATACGAGTGGAACCAAGGATTTTCAAAATGTTGACAAGCAAATGGGGAACCCAGATATAGACCTGTTTGCCTCACTCCAGAACTATCAATTGGACAAATTTTGCACAAGGACTCCCCACAAACAAGCTTGGAAAGTGGATGCTCTGTCCTTCAGTTGGAAAAACCTATCAGTATATTCCTTTACTCCTCTGCCTCTGCTCTCCAAAGTACTACTAAATATCAAACAAGACAAACCAAGGACGATTTTGATTGCACCAGACTGGCCATGCCAACACTGGTGTACCCCCTCGTGCAGTGTGTCTTTGTTGGCCCCATGGCACCTGCCTCAGACCCCTACCCTATTGTCTCAGCAGGAGAACCAGATTCTGCACCCTCAGCTTCAAACACTGAACCTAGCAGCCTGGCTAAATACCTAATCTCTCCTTCACCATCCCTCAGTAAACCATGGATGGATATCATTTTAGAGGCGATGAGACCTAGTACTAGAAAATCTTATGCTGAAAAATGGAAAAGATTCTGTGCCTGGAACCAGTCTGAAGGGATGAGCACAGCAGTGCCCAGTTTACCTCAGATTTTACAATACTTAACTGAGATACTTCACAAGGGCCTGTCTTTCTCCTCCATCAAAATTCACGCCTCAGCCATTTCAGCTCATTATAACACAGAACCTCCCTTCTTCTCTCATCCACTGCTCAAGCAGTTCCTCAGAGGGGCCACAAATTTACGACCACTCAGGAGAGCTTCAACTCCAGCCTGGGACCTTAACTTTGTATTGGAAAAACTCACTCTTCCCCCTTTTGAGCCAGCTGCTACTGCAGACTTAAAATTCCTTTCTTGGAAAATGGCTTTTCTTTTAGCAATCACTTCAGCAAGAAGGGTATCTGGTATCTGAATTACAGGCCCTTATGGCAGTGGAGCCTTTCATTGTCTTTCATATGGAAAGGGTGTCCCTCAGGACCAATCCCTCCTTCATGCCCAAGGTGGTATCCAGTGTGGCCCTTAATCAGTCCATTCATTTGCCAACTTTCTTTCCTAATCCACAGAACAAAGGGAAATGGATACTGCACTCGTTAGATGTGCACAGACAGCTTAGATTCTACTTTGACAGGACTAAACCTCAAAGGAAATCTGAACAACTGCTGATGGCATTTGCTGCAGGGGCAGAGGGGAAGGCAATTTCAAAGCAAACCATTTCCGAATGGATAGGCCATTGCATTAATTTCTGCTACGAGCACCATGGAAAACCTATCCCACAGGGGATCAGACCCCACTCAACCAAGGCTGCATCTACCTCTACAGCCTTTCTTAGAGGTGTCCCTACCAGGGACATCCTAGAAGCTGCTACCTGAAGTTCTGTACATACTTTCACCAAGCATTACCATCTGCCAGTTTTCTCTAAATCCAGAGCTGGCTTTGCCACTGCAGTCTTTCAGGGCCTTATAGCTGGTCCTAATGCTATCTAAATTCCTCCTTCCATCCTTAGCTTTGGGAATCTACCCAAATGTGATGACTGCAATAGTGAAACATGAAGAACATAGTACAGTTGTGTACACTTACCATAAATGTTGATGTTTTGAGTCTATTCACTGTTGCAGTCCTGGTTACCCTCCCTCCCTCCAGCCCCCTTACTTCTTTTGGCTATACCTCTACTCTCCTTTACTATGCTCAAAAACTTTTTTGGTGTATTTGCTTTTTTGTTGGAGATATAACCTTGTATATTTATAGATTTAATTGCTTCCCATTGGGGGGCACATGACATCTGGGGCATGAAAAACTGATGTAATGGCATCGGCTGCATGTTTTATACACCTGATGACCTGACGTCACAGAAGAAGGGACAGCAACTGACGCAGGACCCAAGACTTTGTTAATCAGGCCAACTGAGGGCTATTACAAGCAGATAACACAAGTGTGATGACTGCAACAGTGAATACACTTTAACATCTACATTTATGGTAAGTGTACACAACTGTACTTTCCTTCTGGATCCCCTCATTCCCAAATGGTTAAAATGGCTGGTGATTTGTTGACTCTTATTAGGGGTTCTCAGCCTCATCCTCCTAAAAGGAGTAGGGATGTTTCTCCTGAGGTTTTGTCCTGTTCAGGATCGGATTCTTCCAGCATTTCTGCAGATGAAGAGGAATTTTCTCAGGCTTTTTCTCCCTTTGAGGATTCAGCTGCAGAAGAGTCCATCCCTTGAGCCTCTCCTCCAGGGGATTTCTCTTTTGGTGACCCTTAGGGAACATTTTAAATGGGAAAGTCAGGATTATCCCCAATCTAAGAAATGAATTAGGGAGTTTCTGGATCTACCTCACCATAAGCCTCTGGCTATTCCCCCTATGTTGGAAGTTGTTGATGTTTTTCTGGAAAATTCCTTGTCTCCAAACTCTGTCCCCCCTGCTCCCAGGAAACCTGACAGGTACTACAGAGTCCCTGATTCTCATCTATTTCTTTTCTGGAACCCATTGGTGGATCCAAAGGTTATTTCTTAGGGCCCTAAAGGAGTTAAGGCCACTGTTACCAGGAATCCTGTTCCTTCAGACAGGGGATCTAGGAACCTTGATAGGTGGGGCAAGAAAGTTCATACCTCTGCCACCCTGGCTATTAGGGCTACCAATTACCTTTTTCATATGCTGAAGTACCAACAGCACACCTTGGAGGCTATTAAGTCTAAGATTGCAAGTGTACCTACCTCTTTTGGCAGAAAGTAAAGACATGCAGGATTTGTTGAATTCCGCCACTCTGGTCAATAAGCATTCCTTGCATTGTGGTTTTGACATCCTTGAGGCCTCCAGTATGGCTACGACTACTGGATCTGTTATTAGAAGGTATGCTTGGCTCAGAGAGCAGCCTCTTTCAGAACCTGTCAAGGCTAAGATTTTGGATGTACCTTTGCATAAAGACCATCTTTTTGGGCAAAGCTGAGGAGGTGCTTAAGAAAATGGAGG
Source organism: Protopterus annectens (assembly GCF_019279795.1). Classification (NCBI taxonomy): domain Eukaryota; kingdom Metazoa; phylum Chordata; order Ceratodontiformes; family Protopteridae; genus Protopterus; species Protopterus annectens. Next base: position 750,925,192 of record NC_056735.1, on the reverse strand, counting down.
ATAAGGCCAAGTCTATGCAAACTGTTAAAGATTTTCTGCAAGTTCAACCCCCTCGCTTTAGCAGGAATTACCCTTCCAAGAGTTGGACCTTTCCTGATACCAACAGACAGAACCATTCCAGGATGAGGGGCTACAAATTTATTTTATTTATTTTATTTTACATTTGTTGCCTGGGATAGTCCAACTGGATGCATGTTCATTTTCAGTGGAGGCCCGGGGAGAAAAGCTCCAAGGGTAAGCAGATACAGCATTACATAATATCAGCATTACATATTACAAACAGACTATTTACAGAGATTACATAAGTAAGCAAGTTAAACAAGTGCCACAAGTTACAGTTAATCCTGAGCGCAAGTCAGGATTAAATTAAATTACACAGTAAACTGGTTAACAGATTTTTACACATTCTAGAGAGAGTTAGCCAGGCTTGATACATTGACGTAGCCAGTTAAGTGACAAATGTTGTTTGAGTCTAGTTTTAAATTGACCTAAGGTGGAAAGTAAGGTAATATCAGCTGGAAGAGAGTTCCAGGATCTACTTACAGAGTTTGCAGAGAGAGAATCACTGGCTGTGTTATTAATTTTGCTAGTCTGAATTAGTAGTTTGTTAGAGGATTGAAGCGGTCTAGGATTGTTATAGGGGCTGGTAATATTTTTAAGTGCAGGAGTATTGTCCGGATTATAGAGGATTTTATAGGCCGTAATCAGTTGGTTATACTGGATTAGGCTGGGTAGGTCAAGCCACCCAAGCTGATTTAGATTGATGCAATGATGTGTCCTAAAAGGCAGCCCAGTGGCAAACCTGGCAATGTGGTTGTAGCAAATTGAGAGTTTGTTAAGGATAGTCTTGTTTAAATTTGAGAGTAAAGGGGATGCATACAGAAGGGTTGAAAGAAGGTGAGAGTGAGCAATGGCAATTTTAGCTGGAGGGGTTAGGAAGGCTTTTATTCTGTAAAGTGACCCTAGTTTTTTATTGATGGTTTTGATAGTTTGGTTAACATGTAGGTCAAATTATAGATTATTGTCTATGATGACACCTAATAGTTTTGTAGAGGGGTCGGGGAGATTATTGTGCCATCATTTGATTTTATGGTAAAGGTGAAAGCAGTAGACCTACATGTTGGTGAAAATAACAGCATTTTAGTTTTTTTGGGGATTTAGGATCAGACGATGTTCAGAAAGCCAGTTTTCTATTGTATTAAAGGTGGTCTGGGTAGCTGACCATAACTCTACTGGAGATGTGGCCAAGCAAATAAGAGTAGAGTCATCAGCATATTGGATACAGCTGATGTTTGGGATGACAGTATAAAGGTCGTTAATGAAGATGGAGAACAGCAAGGGCCCTAGTATAGAGCCTTGTGGTACTCCAAAGGTGTTAGGTTAGAGAGTTTGTTCTGCCAGAAGACAGCCTGCTGTCAACCAAATCTTCTAGGGGGTAGACAGCTACCCCTCAAAGGTCAAGGCAGTGGCAGGCTTCCACTTCTAAGGGGGGACGCTCCAAGCCTGCATCTCAATCAGAACAGTCTCAATGACCTTTTACAACAACTGCCTGTTCTTGCTTGCCTGGAGAGTCCTTTAGAGGGATGGTTGCCCCTTTTTTCAGATGTCTGGGCCTCTATCACAAACAACAAATGGGTGCTCAGAACAGTGTCCTGGGGTACACATTTTCTTTCCGCACCTTTCCAGCTTCCAAGGGATTCCCAGATGTTCCTCCAAACCAAAAGACAGAAGTAGAAAAACAAATTTTGTCTTTGTTCCATCTGGGAGCAATAGAAGCAGTTCCTGCTCAGCAGGTAGGCCAGTACTTTTATTCCAGGCTTTTCCTAATTCCAAAAAAAGAAGGCACCCAGCATCCTATCCTAGATCTTTCCATTCTGAACTCTTTTCTAGTGATTCCAAAGTTCAAAATGCTCACTCTGCATCAGTTGCTACCAGTGCTAGAAAAGGATTCCTGACTAGTAACCTTGGATTTCAAAGAGGCTTATCTGCACATCCCTATCAGGCAAAGTTGCAGGCAGTATCTTCATTTCAGAGTGGGCAAGCAACATTAACAATTCTCTGTGCTGCCCTTTGGCTTATCTACTGCTCCCAGAGTCTTCACGAAGTGCCAGGCCCCAGTCACTGCTTTTTGCAGGCAAAAGAAAATTCAGATTTACCCATACTTGGATGACTGTCTGATTCAAGCAAGTTCTCAGGAGCAGCTACTGAAGGGCCTGTAATTCGTAAAGACTCTTCTCTCTTCCCTGGGTTACACTCTCAATGACGAAAAATCAAAAATGGTACCAGCCAAGGAGATAACATTCCTGGGAGCGAGTCTGAACACAGCCGCCCAGATGATATATCTCACCCAGGAGAAGCAGACAATTCTTTCAGTTTACTTCAAGGACTTGGCAAGCCTGTCCCAGCTCTCTGCAAGAAAATACCTGCAAGCTCTGGGATTGATGGCATCTTGTATTCTCATGATTCCATATGCAAGGTTGCATATAAGGAAATTGCAATGGTACCTCAAGAACATTCGGTGTCAACACACACAGGACCTGGATATAATGATCCCTCTGCTTCCATCTCTCCAGACGGAGTTTCTGTGGTGGGCAACAGCCTGTCTACAGAACAAGGGCATGCCCTTTCGGACACCTCATGCCACTCAAGTTCTGACTACAGACACATCTGACTACACCTGGGGAGCACACCTGGATGGCAGATGCATACAGGGATGGTGGAACACCCAGCAGATGCACCTGCACATAAATCTAAAGGAGTGGATTGCAACAGCCCTTACTAGCCTTCAAGCACCTTCTTTCTTCAGGGACCTTACTTGTCAGAACGGACAACACCACAGTTGTGGTGCATCAAGAAGACGGGTGGGACTCACTCTTGCCCCTTGTGCAGACAAAGCATGAATCTTTGGTCCATGGCAGCATCCCTGGACCTGCATCTCCTAGTTCAATTCCTCCCAGGAAGGCTCAGTGTTTTGGCAGACCAGTTGAACAGGCGAACCCTGGATCCTCACGAGTAGCAGCTGAACAGAGCAGTTTTTTACAGCATCCTTCAACATTGGGGTATGCCTCAGGTGGATCTTTTCTCCTCCCCGGACAATCATCTTCTACCTCTCTTTTGCACCAGACAGCATCACAGCAGAGCCTGGAGAGTGGATGCTCTGTCCTTCCCTTGGATGTTGCTATCAATTTATGCCTTCCCTCCTCTTTCTCTTCTACCCAGAGTGGTGTTGAAGATCAGGGATGAATGACCAAGGGCTATTCTCATAACTCCCGACTGGCCCAGATAGCATTGGTATCCACTGCTTTGCAGTCTCTCCCATTTTCCTCCTTGGCATCGTCCTCGGAAGCCAGATCTTTTGGTTCAGGAAGGGGGAATCATTCTGCATCCTCATCTTCAATCCCTTCATTTGGCGGCATGGCTCATAGTATGACTCCTTCTTTATCTTCTTCCCTTTCCCAGCAGATAGTCGATGTGCTGAGGGAGGCCAGGAGGCCTAGCACTAGGAAGTCCTAAGCTGGCAAATGGGGAAAGGTTCTCTCATTGGGCTCGAGGGGAAATCTTCTCAGCCTACCCTTCCTCTGATCTTGGAATACCTGACTGAATTGCTGCAGGGTGGTCTTTCTTTTTCTTCTATCAAGCTCCATGCTTCAGACATTTCTGTTCATTGTTCTCGTGAACATCCCATTTTCTCTCATCCCCTGATGAAAATGTTTCTCAGAGGTGCTTGCAACTTAAAACCTCCCAGAAGGGCTCCTACTCCAGCCTGGGATCTTAATTTTGTTCCAGAGAAACTTACTCTTCCTCCTTTAGAGCCAGCTGCACTGCAGATTTAAAGTTTCTCTTTTGGAAGACTGCCTTCCTCTTGGCTATAACTTCAGCAAGGAGGGTTTCGGAGCTGCAGGTTTTCATGGCTGTGGAGCCTTTTATTATTTTCCATCCAGACAGGGTCTCCTTGAGAATCAGTCCCTCCTTTATGCCTAAGGTGGTGTCTAGCTTGACTCTTAATCAGTCCATACACCTTCCTACCTTCTTTCCTAATCCTCGAAGTAAAGGTGAAAGGGTCCTGCATTCTCTTGATGTGCACAGACAGCTCAGCTTTTACCTGGATAGGACTAAAGACCTTTAGAAATCAGCTCAGTCATTGGTCAGTTTTGCCCCTGGAGCTCAGGGCAAGGCTATTTCTAAGCAAACCATTTCCAAGTGGATTGCACATTACATCAACTTTTATTTTTTTCATGGCAAGGTTCCTCCTCAAGGGGGTTAGGATCCATTCAACTAGAACATCTTCCACTTCTGCAGCCTTTTTAAGGGGTGTTTCTAAGGATATTTTGGAGGCTGCCACATGGTCTTTTGTTCACATTTTCACAAAACATTATAATTTGCCTCTGTTTTCCAGAGCCAGGGTAGGGTTTTCCACTGCTGAGTTGCAGGACATTATCTCCAACCCTTGATTATGTTGGTTCCTCTTCCCTTTTCACTGGGCTTTGGTAATCAACCCATTTGTTAGGACTGCAACAGTGAAACACGAACATAGTACAGTTGTGTACACTTACCATAAATGTAGATGTTCAAGTGTATTCACTGTTGCAGTCCTGGTTTCCCTCCCTCCTTCCCCCTTTTTCCTGAGGTATAGGCTGAATTGGATATTATTTGCCAAATTGGCATTTGGCTTAGCCTTTTTGTTGGGGGCTTCTGATTGTTATGGCAAGAAAGACTGAGGAAGTGACGTCGGCTGCCTCCTTTTGTATCAGACGGCCTGTCGTGCTTTACAACCGATGGCAACCAATGTCATTTTTGCTTAACTTTGGTATTCTGGCCGACTGAGGGCTACCGGGAGCCGGATAACTCATTTGTTAGGACTGCAACAGTGAATGCACTCGAACATCTACATTTATGGTAAGTGTACACAACTGTACTATTCTTTTCCTGCTCTTTTGCCTTTATTTCCACTCTTTAAACTGATACTTCACCCCATAATTGCTGTAGACTAAATGCAGTACCTACAGTAGACTTTTCCTTCATTCTGCACTGCTGCACCTAATTTTATGTCACCAGCAAAGAGGTTTTGCTGTTCTCTCTTCCTTCTGATATGTATGAGAAAAAGTAAACAGAAGATCCAGGATCCTTGTTATACTCCACTAATCAGTTCCCCAAGTACTGACGTTGTCCCTCTTGATGTATGCTTTTGCATCTTACTATTTAGCCTTGAAGTTTACTTGGTCTTGGGTCCTACCCCACCCCCTCAAATTTCCTGTCAGCTTCCTGCATGAAACTGAATTGGAGGCTTTGAAGTATATATTCCCCTGTGAAGTTTACCTGTAACCAACTCATAAAACCAATTTCTGGAGACCTCCATCCATGAACCCATTTTGGTTACTGTCACGGGGATTGCTGTCCTCCAAAATGCTGCCAGCCTTCCCCATATGTTTCTGTCCATGACACTTCTTCCCAGTGTTGAGGTAATAAGTTTTACTTTCCTGATACTTTTCTGTTTCCCTTCCCACTTGTTCAAAGGTAGTACACTTGCTATCTACTCCATTCTTATATTTCTGTACTAGTCAGTGTTTTTTTACCAACAGGTTTTATTAGATTTCATTTAATTGCATGAAATTTAACTATTTGCACAGAACAGTGAACAGTGTTAAGTTTCAATTACACTACTTTAAAAACTTCTTACAATTCAAAATCAAATTTAGTTGACAAATTCTTATTTATACTTTTCTAATAACCATTTTAGTCTTTACCCTTTATTTAAAACCTGGTCTGTTACTATTTGATCATAATGTTACTTCTTTATGATATACAATAGTGGTGACATAGTTAAACTCTTTCATGGTTTGAGAAGATTATCTTCCATTTCTTAGATATTACTCCTTGTTTGACAGAGTCCCCACAACTCAGGATGTTGTGATGTGTTTGTACATTCAAGAATTGGATAATTTGTTAATTTTGGTTTTTGAAACTGTGCATTTATCTGAGCACCAAGTCCTAAAATGGAATATCCTCCCAATATTTGATGTATTCCACATTCAAAAAATGTAAGGTACCAATTAGCCTTTAATATTTTATACATCTTCAGCAAGCCACTTTGTTTTTGTGCATTTATTGACTTTACATGGCACTACATATGTCTTGTGTAAATATTTGTGTGACATTTTCCCCACAAAATAGTAGTAGTGGTTGTTAAATTTTGTCTGTATCTATATCTTTCAAATCCTGTGGTTTAATGTAATTGCAGTATCTATTTACTCACTTCCAAGTCTAAAATTAGTTTACATGTTATGATATAGAAGGATTTATGCCCTCATTACCATTAATAACTACACAGAAACATTCCACAATTTTTGGGTAACTTTTTTCTGTATTTGCATTTAAGGTTTTCCTTTCCTCGAAATTCTTTTTATATTATTAACTAAAACCTAGATGTTCTTCGTGTTTCACTGTTGCAGTCATCACATTTGGGTTATCCCTGCCAGGCTAGCCCTCGGCTGGCCCGAATACCAGAGACTTAGGATTTCTGCGTCAGTTGCTATCGTTTGAGGACTGATGTCAGGTCATCAGTAGTGTTAAAGTAAGGCAGCCGACACCATTTCATCAGTCTTTCTTGCCATGGAGCCCAAAGCAGAAGCAGTTCGCACGAGTGCCAGTCGGCCGCTACCTGAGTTTCATCTACCAAATTGAAGTTGAAGTCTTCTAAATCTAAGTACCCCATTTCTGATCCTTTTTTCTTGCACTAACCGATGTCAGAAAAAGTTAATAATTGTTTCCCGTGTGGAAAGCAAATACCACATTGAGACTTCCACTCTTACTGCATCACTTGTTTAGGTCCAAACCATAACGTCCCCTAATGTTCATCGTGTTGCACTGCTGCAGTCATTACACTTGGGTTATCCTGCTGTCAGGCGGTTCCCCAGTCGGCCTGAGTTCCAAAGTCTTGGTCCGGCGTCGGTTGCTGTCACCTCCTCCCTGACGTCAGTGTGACAGGGGTATATAAGATGCAGCCAATGCCATTTTCTCCAGTCTTTCTTGCCACGCGGTGCCCGAAGCAGAAGCAGTTCACAAGTGCCGGTCAGCCGACTCCTGAGATTTTCTTTCCGAATCCAGAACCGAAGTCCTCTACAAAGCTATGTACCCCGTTGGGGAAACTTTTTCTTGCCTCAGACCGATGTCAGTAAAAGTTAATAACTGTATTTCATGTGGGAAGCAAATACCTCATAAGGATTTCCACTCCTATTGTATTCCATGCCTAGGCCCAGACCACGACATCACTGGTTGTCGGTTTTGTGCTAGGTTTAACAAGCGTACTATCAAATGTCGGTTTGATTTTGCCCGACATTATTTTGGCAGAAAATTCAATTACACCATGCCGTCGGAACTCCTGATGACAGGATTACATAAAAAGCGCAAAGACAAGGACAGGCATCTGAGGCCCAAAACTGACGACGAGGCCTCTTCTAGGCTGGTCGCCGGTTCTCTGGTTTTTAGCGAGGTGCCTATGCAGCACCTGATGACCGGTTCCACAGAACCACAGGCCGCATCCAACTCCCACGTGGAGCTGGCTGGGCCTTCAGACGCTACATGTTTTCAGTCTACCGAAATTAACCCATCTGAGGGTACCAAAGTAGCTGAGCAATCCACAGCCTCAGAGGGTGTCTTCAGACCTACCCGTTAACTATTAAACCCTCTACTAACTCTAAGGCCCCCTTAAAAACAAAGAAACAGATTCAGCATTCTCCAGCACAGGCTTCCATGCCTAAGAAACAAATGCTCAAAATGGCCGAAGACTTAATCACCCTGATCAGAGGGTCCCATCCCCCTCCTGATAAAAGGCCCAGACAGGATGCAGACTATGAATCTTCCGACCAGGTGTCCATTTCTTCAGATTCATCCTCAGGCCTAGGATATTCCTTAACCCCTTATGAGGATACTGATGCTGAGGAATCAATTCCATCAGCCTCTCTGCCTGAGGACTATTCCTTTGGGGAGACATTACATACCATGAGGGAGCACTTCCATTGGGAAGGCCAGGATTACTCAGAATCCAAGATAAGGCTTAGAGACTTCCTTTTATTGCCTCAACACAGACCCCTTGCTATTCCACCAGTGTTGGATATTGTGGATGATGTCTACACTGAATCCAGCTTAAACCCTGACTCCTTACCTCCAGCCCCTGTTAAACCCGATAGATATTACAGAGTTCCTGACTCACAAATTTCTGTATAAAAGCCCTGTTGCTGACCCTGAAACTATTTATCAGGGACCCAAAGGGATTAAGGCCTCATCAGCAAAAAACCCAGTTCCCTCTGACAGAGATTCCAGAGCATTAGACAGATGGGGAAAGAATGTATATACATCTGCAACCTTAGCAATGAGAGCCTTAAATTGACAGTTTCACATGCTAAAATATCAGCAATTTTTGATGTCTCAGTTAAAACAAAAAATGCTTCCAGATACAGATCCTCCTAATTTTAAAGAAATGCAGGATTTATTGCATGCAGCTGCACAAGTGGGAAAGCATACTTTGCAATGTGGTTTTGATTCTTTAGAGGCCTCCTGTAGAGCAGCAGTTACAGGCTCTGTCATTAGAAGACATGCTTGGTTCAAAAAGCATACGTTACCAGATCATGTTAAAGCAAAATTATTGGATGCACCTTTACAGCAGGATGTGTTGTTTGGAGTTAAGGCAGAAGAGGTATTAAAGAAAACGGAGGATAAGGCAAAATCTATGCAAACGGTAAAGGATTTCTTACAGGGTCAGCCACCAACATTTAGCAGAAATTGGCCAACAAAGAATTGGTCCTTTCCAGCTACAGACAGACCTCAAAGAGGCAGATACAGATGTCCGAGAGGTAGAGGTCAACCACAAGGTCCTTACAGGCCTCGACAATGGGGTGCGCCAGGCCAGAAAGAAGGAAAAGACAGACCCCAATTATATAAAAAGTAGCCTCAATGACTTTCCATTACAGCTGCCAGACAACTCTCTCTTGGCAGCCCCCTTGGGAGGAAAACTAGCACTTTTCTATCACAATTGGCATTGGATCACCAAAGACAAATGGGATGTCCTTCAAGGATGCATCTGCAGTCATCACATATGGGTTGTCCTGCCTCAGGCAGCCCTTCGGTCGGCCAGATTCCAAAGTCTGGGTCCGGCATCGGCTGATGTCACCCTTTCCCCGACGTCATAGCGCCTGGGGAATATAAGCGTCAGCCGACGCCATCTTCCCCAGTCTTTCTTGCCGCGTGGTGCCCGAAGCAGAAGCAGTTCGCAAGTGCCGGTCGGCCAGCTCCTGTAATTCAGCTACCGAAGACTTCAAAAGCTAAGTACCCTGTTGGGGACTCTTTCTTGCCTCAGCCGATGTCAGATAAAATTAATAATTGCTTAACTTGTGGGAAACAAATACCTCATAAGGATTTCCACTCTTACTGCCTCCCCTGCCTAGGCCCAGACCATGACGTCTCGGCCTGTTCAGCCTGTGCTTCCTTCAACCGACGCACTCTTGTACGTCGGGCGGAGTTTGCAGAGGAATTTTTTGGAGCTAGTTTTGCTTACAGTATGCCATCGGAGACTCCGACTTCACATTTAATAAAGAAACGGAAGGACAAGGACCGACACACGCGGGCCACGGTTTTGGCCTACCACGAGTGTCTCGGTCTCGGCTGAAACAGAGTCCTTGGTGCTTCCGTCCACCGATACCGCTCAACCGACAACCTCGGCCCCGGAGGCCCCTACGGAGTCGGTTATTGAATCTCCATCAGAAATTGGTGTCCTGGAACCTTCCGACACCATTCCCCTAGACAAAACTACACCAGCACGTGGTGCAGCCAGGCCTCCTGCATCCATGTCCATAAAGGCATTCTCTAGGGCTAAAGCTGCTAAAGACTCAAAAGATTTGCCTCCCAGGGTTATTCCTCAGGGACCCTCTACAGGTTCACAGATCCCAAGTTTAGCAGAGGACCTTATTTCCTTAATTAGGGGCTCACAGCCTCATCCGGACAGGGGCTCTCAACCTCCTCCAGATAAAAGGCCCAGGGTTGAGCCCTCTGATCCCCACTCCTCAGATGAGGCGTCTGATGGCTCTACTCTATCGGACTACCAGGAGGAGGCTTTTTTGGCCTATGAGGATTCTGATGCAGAGGAATCTATCCCCTCGGCCTCCCCTCCTAAAGAGCTTTCCTTCGGGGAGACGCTTCACACTATGAGAGAGCATTTCCAATGGCAGAGTCAGGAATTCTCTGATTCCAGGAAGAGATTAAGGACTTTCTTTCATTTACCTCAGCATAGACCTTTGGCTATTCCTCCTGTTTTGAATGTCATTGATGATGTGTACTCTGAGTCTAGCACAACCCCTGACACTCTTCCTCCGGCTCCTGCCAAACCCGATAGGTACTACAGGGTCCCGGACTCGCATCTTTTCCTTTACAAGGCCCACTCTGTTGATCCAGAAACTATTTCCCAGGGCCCTAAAGGGGTTACAGCTGCCACTTCTAAAAATCCACTCCCCTCCGAAAGGGAGTCCAGGGCTTTAGAGAGATGGGGTAAAAAAGTGTATACATCTGCTACTCTTTCTATGAGGGCTTTAAATTGTCAATTTCATATGATACAGTACCAAGAGTATTTGTTGGATGAATTGCATAAAAAACTGTCTTCACCTGCGCCCCTAGATCGCAAATCGCTTCAGGATCTGGTACATAACTCCCAACAGGTTAGCAACCATTTATTGCAGTGTGGTTATGATGCATTGGAAGCTTCATGTAGGTCAGCTATGACAGGTGCAGTCATACGTAGGCATGCTTGGCTGAAGGAACAATCTCTGCCAGACCATGTTAAAGTTTCTGGATGCTCCAATGGAAAAGCAAAAGTTATTTGGCTCCACTGCTCAGGAGGTCTTAAAGAAATTTGAAGAAAAAGCAAAATCTGTACAAACAGTCAAAGATTTTCTCCAAGTCCAACCACCAAGATTCAGCAGAAATTGGCCTTCCAAGAATTGGTCCTTTCCAGACACAGAGAGATTTCAGAGAGGCAAGAACAGGCGTGCCAGAGGTAGAGGGCAAGCTAGAGGCTCCTACAGAGGCCGTCAATGGCAGCCTCCCAACCAGAGAGGTAGTGCAGGACCTACAACTGCTGCACAAGGACAGACTCAATGACTTTACTTTGACACCGCCAACCAGGGCTCAATTGGAAGCACATTTGGGCGGAAAGCTTTCTTTATATTCAGAAAACTGGCACAGTATTACAAGGGACAAATGGACTCTACAAATAATAGACAAAGGATACAGGTTCCATTTTCACACATTACCAAAAAGAAAAGGCATGCCAGACCTGCCACCGAATCAAAGGGCAGAGGCTTTGAAACAAATCTCCAACTTAATGCAAATGAAAGCTATAGAAAAGATTCCTCTCTCAGAACAAGGCCAAGGATTTTATTCCAGACTATTCCTTGTTCCAAGAAAAGAAAAGCAATGGAGGCCTATTCTCTACTTGTCTGCACTGAATACTTATCTCATTGTGCCAAAATTCAAAATGCTGACTCTACAGCAACTCCTTCCCATGCTGGGCAAGGGGTCTTGGCTGGTAACTCTGGACCTCAAGGAGGCATACCTGCATGTCCCTATCAGACAAAGTTGCAGAAGACACCTCAGATTTCTTGCAGGTTCAGAGCATTATCAATTCTCAGCATTGCCCTTTGGCTTATCTACTGCGCCCAGAGTATTCACAAAATGCCTGGCATCAGTAATTGCTCACTGCAGACTTCAGGGGATTCAAATATACCCATATGTGGATGACTGCCTTATACAAGCGGACAGTCAACAAACTTTGGTAAAACACTTGAATTATGCCATTCACCTACTTCAGGCCTTGGGATATACAGTCAACATTCACAAGTCAAGACTTGTTCCATCCCAAAGAATAACTTTTCTGGGTGCAAATCTAGACACAACCACCCAAATGGCTTTCCTCACAGAAGAAAAACAAAGTCAACTACCGGATTACTTCAAAAATCTGTCAAGACAAACTCAGCTGACTGCAAGGAAAATCCTGCAGGCCCTGGGTTACATGGCTTCTTGCATTCTCCTGATTCCACAAGCAAGGCTGCATATGAGGAAACTACAATGGTACCTAAGGAGTTTATGATCTCAGCACAGTCGCAGCTTGGAAACTTTGATACCACTCATTCCATGCCTTCAAAAGGAATTTCTGTGGTGGGCTCAAGCAAGCCAGTCAAACAGGGGTCTGCCCTTCAGCAAACCAATAGCCAGCCAAACCATTACAATGGACACTTCAGACCACGGATGGGGAGCGCACATGGAGGGCAGATGCATTCAAGGACTATGGTCACAAAAAGAGCTACGCATGCACATAAACCAAAAGGAAATGCTGGCAGTAATACATGCAATCGAGGCCTTCAAACTCTTTCTGCATCAAGGCCACCTGCTAATAAGGACAGACAACACCACAGTTATGTGGTACATAAACAAGCAAGGGGGAACCCATTCTTACCCTCTTTGCAGACTGGCAATGAATCTATGGGAACTTTCCCTGAAAATCAATATAGAGCTACAATCCCAGTTCGTGCCAGGAAAGGACAATATACTGGCGGACAGCTTAAGCAGAAACATCATGGATGCACACGAATGGATGCTGCACCCAGACATCTTCCTTCAGATAACACAATTATGGGGGAGGCCGGACTTAGATCTCTTTGCCTCCCCCCACAATCATCAGCTGAAGAAATTCTGCTCAAGGACATACCACCCACAAGCATGGAAAGTGGACGCCCTTTCTTTCAGCTGGAGAACTTTAACAGTGTATGCTTTTCCACCTCTTCCATTAATGACCAAGGTCTTACTGAAGATCAGGACAGAGCAGCCAAAAGTGATTCTGATAGCTCCGGATTGGCCAAGACAGCACTGGTACCCACTGTTAAAGAGCATGTCACGCACGAAACCATGGCCTCTTCCACTATGGCCACTTCTCCTGACACAACACAATTACAAAACTCTGCATTCCAACCTGAAAACCTTGCAACTAACAGCCTGGAAAATACCTTGATTCCTCCACAGGATAAGCTATCCAAGAGAGTGAAGGATATCATCATGGAAGCTCGCCGTCCTTCCACAAGGAAGGCATATTCAGCAAAATGGAAAAGATTTCACACTTGGAACACTGCAAAGGGCCTAGATGCGACAGTGATGAACATGGCACATATTCTGGAATACTTGGCAGAAATGCTCCACAATGGCCTGTCTTACTCTTCCATTAAAATACATGCTTCAGGAATTTCAGCAGAGTACAATACTGATCCACCTGTCTTCTCTCATCCTCTCATAAGGCAGTTTCTAAGAGGAATTAAAAACATCAGTCCTCCAAGGAAACCACCAGTGCCTACTTGGGACCTTAACTTCGTGTTGGAAAAACTAACACTACCTCCCTTTGAACCAGCAGCATCTGCAGAACCACAGTTCCTGTCTTGGAAGACTGCCTTCCTTCTGGCCATAACCTCAGCAAGAAGAGTATCTGCGTTACAGGCCCTCATGGCAGTACAGCCATTTCTTATTTTTCATCAGGACAGAGTTTCATTGAGAACCAATCCTTCATTTATGCCTAAGGTGGTATCCAGGGTCTCATTAAACCAAGCTATTCACCTGCCTACATTCTTTCCAAATCCACAAAACAAAGGGGAAAAACTTCTGCACACCCTGGACATACACAGGCAGTTGTGCTACTACTTGGACAGAACTAAAAGTTACAGAAAAACTGACCAGCTGTTTGTAGCATATGCTGCTGGTGCACAAGGAAAAGGATTTCAAAATGGATAGGGAATTGCATTCGTTTTTGTTACTCCTTTCATGGAAAGACTGTGCCAGCTAACATTAGACCTCATTCCACCAGAGCTACAGCCACCTCCACAGCCTTCTTAAGAGGGTTGGCTACCAAGGACATTTTAGAAGCTGCTACATGGAGCTCTGTGTATACATTTTCCAAGCACTATAATTTATCTTTATATTCCAGATCCAGAGCAGACTTCACTACGGCAGTCCTGCAAGGCATTTTAGCTACACCATCATTTGCATAGATCCTCCACCCCCAGATTGGCTATGGTATTCTGCCCATATGTGATGACTGCAGATGCATCCTTGAAGGACATAGTACAGTTTTGTACCTACCATAAATGTAGATGTCCGATAGGTATGCATCTGCAGTCAGGTTTCCCTCCCTCCTTCCCCTCTGTGGTATTTCTTGGGTACTTATCCCTCTCATAGCTAGCTGGGGTTATCTATTATGGTGTATTTGTTTTTTTATATATACATATATTTATGTATTTGTCTGTGCATGTTTGGAATTTATTACATTTCTCCAAATTTAGCCTTCCTTAGAGGGCACCTGGCATCTGGGGCAAGAAAAACTGAGGAAGATGGCGTCGGCTGACGCTTATATACCCCAGGCGCTATGACGTCGGGGAAAGGGCGACATCAGCCGACGCCAGACCCAGACTTTGGAATCCAGCCGACTGAAGGGCTGCCTGAGGCAGGACAACCCATATGTGATGACTGCAGATGCATACCTATCGGACATCTACATTTATGGTAGGTACAAAACTGTACTTTCTCAACATTGTATCTGAAGGTTACAGGTTCCACTTTCACACTCTGCCAAGGTTAAAAGGAATGCCAAATCTGACACTAAATCAATGGGCAGAGGCTCAAAAACAAATTACAGCACTCATGGAAATGAGAGCTATTCAAGAGGTACCACCACCAGAGCAAGGACAAGGATTTTATTCAAGACTCTTTCTGGTTCCCAGAAAGGACAAAGCCTGAAGGCCCATTCTGGATCTTTCTTCTCTAAATACATACCTGGATGTTCCGAATTTCAAAATGATAACACTACAGCAGCTTCTTCCCATGCTGGGCAAGAAAGCTTGGCTCGTGACTTTGAACCTCAAGGAGGCATACCTGCATGTCCCTATCAGACAAAGCTGCAGAAGATACCTCAGATTCATAGCAGGTTCAATGCACTATCAATTCTCTGCACTGCCCTTTGGCTTATCTACTGTACCCAGGGTCTTTACAAAGTGCCTGGCACCAGTAATTGCATTTTGCAGACAGAAAGGAATTCAAATTTATCTGTACCTGGATGACTGCCTGATTCAAGCAGAGAGCAAAGACAATCTTCTAGAGCATCTGGTATTTGTAAAACAGTTAAGTTGTCTGGGGTACACAGTAAACGAAAAGAAATCAAAACTAGTGCCCTCACAAGAGATAATATTCCTGGGTGCCAGCATGAACACAACGGCCCAGATGGCTTATCTCACGCCAGACAAGCAAGGACAACTGACTCAATACTTTCAATTGATGGCAACAAAAACCCAACTCCCTGCAAGAAAAATTCTGCAGGCCTTGGGTTACATGGCATCCTGCATGCTACTAATTCCATATGCCGGACTGCATATGAGGAAACTACAATTGTACCTAAAGAATGTATGGTCTCAACACTGTCAAAGTTTGGAAACAGTTATACCACTTATTCCTTGCCTTCAACAGGAGTTTCGATGGTGGGCTCAAGCTTGTCACCTCAACAAGGGACAGCTTTTTACTCAACCCACAGCCAGGCAAACACTGACAACAGATGCATTGGATTACGCCTGGGGAGCACACATGGCAGGAAAATGTATTCAGGGCAAGTGGCCCACAGAACAAAGGCATCTTCACATCAATCAAAAAGAGATGTTAGCTGTACAAAATGCCCTTATAGCTTTCAAGGACATGCTGCATCCAGGGCAACTATTACTAAAAACAGACAACACCACAGTTATGTGGTACATAAACAAGCAAGGGGGTACTCACTCCTACCCCCTCTGCATACAAGCCATGACCTTGTGGAACACAGCTGTAAACTATCAAGTTCATCTTCAAGCATAATTCCTGCCAGGAGAGAAAAACACACTGGCAGACGACTTAAGAAGAAACATCATGGATCCCCACAAATGGGAATTGAATCCACAAATATTCAGAATAACACAAAAATGGTGGAGCCCGGACATAGATCTGTTTGCATCCCCAATGAACTGCCAGCTACAGAAATTCTGCACAAGGAGTTACCATCCACAAGCATGGAAAGTGGATGCCCTCTCATTCAGCTGGAAAAACCTAAAAGTATACACTTTCCCTCCACTACCTCTCCTTCCAAAGGTTCTCATAAAAGCCAGAAAGAAGAGCCAAAGATGTTCCTGATTGCTCCAGACTGGCCACACCAGCACTGGTACCCAATCCAAAGGAATTTAGCACAAGAACCACCCTGGATATTGCCTCAAATCCCACATCTGCTGACTCAGCACAACAATCAGATACTTCACAGTCAGCTACAGACCTTAAACCTAGCTGCATGGAAAATTCCTTAGTCAAGCAAGCAATGCCTCTCTCCAAAGCTGTTATGGATGTCATTCTGGAGGCCAGAAGGCCTAGTACCAGGAAAGCCTATTTGGATAAATGAAAGAGATTCTGTGTCTGGAACCAGGCTCACAGCCTTGACCCTCTTGTCACAAACATTCCTCAGATTCTACAATATTTAACTGAGATGCTGGACAAAGGCTGTCTTTTTCATCCATCAAGATCCACGCCTCTTCCATCTATGCTCACTACAACACGGATCCTCCAATTTTCTCTAATCTGTTGCTAAAACAGTACCTCAGAGGGGCTAAAAGCATAAGACCACCCCGCAGAGCACCTACTCCAACTTGAGACCTCAATTTTGTTTTGGAAAAATTAACTTTACCTCCCTTTGAGCCAGCTAACACAGCAGAATTAAAATATATTTCTTGGAAGACTGCTCTGCTCCTGGCAATAACATCGGCTCAAAGAGTTTCAGAATTACAGGCACTAATGGCAGTGGAACCTTTCCTTATTTTCCACCAGGACAGGGTGTCCTTAAGAACTAACCCTGTATTTATGCCAAAGGTGGTTTCAAGTGTGGCTCTAAACCAAACTATTCACTTGCCAACTTTTTATCCAAAACCACAGAATAAAGGGGAGAGTACTGCATTCTTTGGACATTCACAGGCAGTTACACTTCTACTTGGACAAAACCAAAGCTTTCCAAAAATCTGAGCAATTACTGGTAGCATATGCTGCAGGATTACAGGGGAAAAGCCATTTCAAAACAGACTATTTCAAAGTGGATAGGACATTGCATACATTTCAGCTACACACACCATGGGAAACCTATACCTAGCAGCATTAGATCTCACTCCACCAGGGCAACAGCCACTTCAACTACCTACCTCAGAGGAGTGCCTACCAAGGACATTTTGGAAGCAGCAATATGGAGTTCTGTGCATACCTTCACCAAGCATTACCGTCTGCCTTTATACTCTTCAGTCCAGAGCTGGCTTCACCACTGCTGTGCTGCAGGGCCTTATAGCCACACCTAATGCCTTATAGAACCAGCCACCCTACCTCAGCTTTGGGATTCTACCCAAGTGTAATGACTGAAGCAGTGTAACATGATGAACATAGTACAGTTTTGTACCTACCATAAATGTAGATGTTCGAGTGTATACACTGCTGCAGTCCAGGTTACCCTCCCTCCTTCCCCTCTTACTTGCTGGTACGTACCTATGTCTTCTACCCTTTACTACCTATGGGGAGTATTTTCTGGTAACTGAAAGTTATTTGTTTTTCTTATGTATGTTTTATTAGCAATTTGAATTTCCTACCTTTTGGGGGCACCTGACATCTGGGGCAAGAAAAACTGAAGAAAATGGCATCGGCTGCATCTTGTATACCCCTGTCGCACTGACGTCAGGGAGGAGGCGATGGCAACCGACGCCGGACCAAGACTTTGGAACTCAGGCCGACTGGGGAACCGCCTGACGGCAGGATAACCCAAGTGTAATGATTGCAGCACTGTATACACTCGAACATCTACATTTATGGTAGGTACAAAACTGTACTTTGTCACTTTTCTGCTTTGTTCAACACCAGAACTATCCATCGTCGGGCCCTTATTGTAGCCAGATATTTTCGCTTACAGTCCTCTAATTCCAATATGGCTTTGATAAGCCATCTGACAGCAGATCTTCTGAAAAAGTGTAAAGATAGAGACAGACCGCACAGGTCCAAACCTACCGAAGATGCTTCCATTAAGCTAGTTGTCAGTTCTCCGGTACTAAGTGTGGAGCTTTTGCAGCCCCTGATGCCCACTTCTCTGGATTCTCAGTCCGCTATTGAGACCCTTTCAGAGTTCAGTATGCCGCAAAACTCTTTTTTGACTAAGGATCCTGTGGTCATCTCAACCTTGGATGGGTCCAGAGTCACTGAGCAGGCACCAGCTTCCGAGGAAGTCCTTCACACTACCGAATCTGGATACAAACCAACATCTTCTTTTGTGACAACCATTCTTTCAAAAACAACCAAGTTTTTTGGCCCAGGGTACGAAACACACCCAAGAAACTGATCCACTCTCAACCGCCTGCTACCTTGCTTCAGTCTCAAATAGTTAAAATGGTGGAAGACCTTATCATACTGATCAGGGGAAGCCAAGCTACCCCCTCCAAAAGGAAAAGGGATCTGTCCCAGTAGTTTTGTCTGAACAAGAGTCAGATGAATCTGATGCATCTGAATATGAAGATATGCAACCCGTCTCCACTTTTGAGGATTCTGATGCAAAGGATTCCATTACTTCAGCCTCTCCCCCAGAGGATTTTTCTTTTGGGGAAACCCTGCATACCTTAAGGGAGCATTTCCAGTGGGAGAGTCGGTACTACCCTCAGTCTAAGAGACTCAGGGAATTCCTAGATCTTCCTCAACACAGACCCCTGGCCATCGCCCCCAGTCCAGGATGTTGTGGAGGATGTTTTCCTCAAATCCAGCTTGACTCCTGACACCTTCCCTCCTGCTCCCAGAAAACCAGTCAGGTACTATAGAGTCCCTGATTCATACAAATATCTTTTTAAAAATCCTACAGCTGACCCTGAGGTCATTTCTCAAGGGCCTAAATGTATTAAAGCAACCTCTGCTAAGAGTCTCACCTCCTCAGACAGGGATTCCTGAGCATTGGACAGATGAGGTAAAAAAGTATACACCTCAGCTACTCTTGCTATCAGGGCACTAAATTGTCAGTTCCATATGCTGAAATTTCAGCAACATAACTTGGAACTCTTAACCAAATATGTCTTCCTTTCCTGCTTGGGCAGAATCTAAAGATTTACAAGACTTAATGCATTCTGCAAGTCAAAAACACACCCTGCACTGTGGTTTTGACACCCTAGAAGCTTCTTGCAGGGCAGCAGTCACTGGCTCTGTCATTAGAAGACATGCATGGCTGAAGGAACAGCCCCTGCCAGACCATGTCAAGTTGTTGGCTGCTCCCTTGCACAAAGATAACTTATTTGGCTCTAAGGCAGAAGAGGTCTTAAAAAAGATGGAAGAAAAAGCAAAATCTATGCAAACAGTTAAGGATTTCCTGCAGGTCCAGCCCCCTAGGTTCAGCAGGTATTGCCCCTCCAAACACTGGTCCTTTCCTGCTTCCAGTAAACCAGCCCAGCCTGGGCCCCATGGAAACAGAACCCCCAGACAGCAGCCACAGGGAATGCAGAGATCTAAGCAGTGGACTACCTCCACTTTGAAACCAGGGAGTTCAAAGCCACCCCCTTATGTATGAACTCTCAATGACTCACCTCCTCCACCCCCTCCCTCTGCCCACTTTAACTTTACCCCTATGAGGAAAACTCTCCTTTCACTCAAGCACCTGGGCCACCATTAACAAGGACCACTGGAGTCTGAACATTGTGTCTCAGGGATACAAATTTTCCTTCCACACCCTTCCAACCCCAAAAGGTTTCCCAGATCTACCACCAAATCAGTGGGCAAAGGCTCAAAAGCAAATCCTTTCCCTGCTCTCTCTGAGGGCAGTAGAGCACATTCCTGCAGAACAGATAAGCCAAGGTTTCTACTCCAGACTTTTTCTGGTGCCAGAAAAAGAGGGCACCTGGTGCCCACTCCTCAATCTATCCATTCTAAACACCTTCCTGGTGATCCCAAAATTCAAAATGTTCACCCTCCAGCAGCTGCCACCCATGCTGCCCAAGGACACTTGGCTAGATACCCTAGATCTAAAAGAGGCCTACCTCCACATTCCTGTCAGGGAATCATGCAGGAAATATCTCCACTTCAGGGCAGGATCTTAACACGTTCAGTTCCCTGCACATCCCTTTGGCTTATTTACTGCTCCCAGAGTTTTCACAAAATGTCTGGCTCCGGCCATCGCCTTTTGCAGAGAGAGAAATATTTAGATATACCCATACTTAGACAACTGCCTTATTTAGGCAGACAGCCAGGAAAAACTGCTCAAGTACCTGGCCTTTGTAAAGACCCTACTAACCTCCCTAGGGTACAGAATCAATGAAAAGAAATCCAAACAGTTTCCCACCCAAAGGATAATCTTCCTGGGAGCAGGTCTGGACACAGCATCCAAGATGGCATACCTTCCACCAGAGAAACAAATTATCCTGACAGCCTACTTCTCTGAACTAGCCACCAGGCCCCAGCTATCTGCAAGGAAGATCCTGCAAGCTCTGGGGTTCATGGCATCTTGCATTCTGTTCATTCCATATGCCAGACTGCATATGAGGAAATTTCAGTGGTACCTAAAGAGCCTTTGGTGTCAACACTTTCAAGACCTGGAAACTCTTCTACCTATAATTCCTTGCCTCAGAAAAGATTTTCTTTGGTGGGCAACGGCATGCTCCTACAGCAAGGCACTGACTTTCTCCCCAGACCTTCACCACAGATGCATCAGACTATGCTTGGGGTGCACACCTGGATGGCAGGTGCATACAGGGTCAATGGAGTCCACAGCAAATCCCTCTGCACATCAGTCAAAAAGAGATGATGGCTGTGCAGCATGCCTTGATAGCCTTCAAGCCCCTTCTCTCTCCAGTGGCTCTCCTGATCAAAACAAGACAACACCACTGTGATGTGGTACATCAACAAGCAGGGAGGGACTCACTTCTACCCTCTATGCAGGCTGGCCATGACCCTTTGGCACACAGCCTCTGCCGTGCAACAACACCTGTTAGCACAATTCCTACCAGGCTGTCTCAACTCTCTGGCAGACCAGTTAACCAGAAATCATGTGGAACCACACGAGTGGCAACTCAGCAGAAGTACCTTCACCCCCTAATAACTCAGAAATGGGGAATCTCGAAGGTGGACTTCTTTGCCTCCCACACCAGTCATCATCTCAGCAAATTCTGCACCAGGGAGAATCTCTGCATGGCTTGGAAAGTGGATGCCCTATCCTTCCCCTGGGTCAATCTATCAGTCTGTGCCTTTCTTCCCCTATCTCTCATCCCCACGGTACTGCTCAAAATAAGGGAGGAAAAAAACAAGGGCCATTCTTATAGCTCCAAATTGTCCCTGGCAACACTGGTACCACTTGCTGTGCAGCCTGTCCCTGCTGCCTCCATGGCATCTTCCTCAGATTCCAAACCTCCTGAACCAGAGAGAAGGGGAATTCATGCATCCCCAATGGCAGACACTCAATTTGGCAGCTTGGCTTATTCTCTAACCCTGAAACAATCTGCCAGCCTCAGTAAATAGGTTCTGGATGTTATCCATGAGGCCAGATGCCCTAGCACCAGAAAGTCTTATGCTGATAAATGGAAAGGGTTCTGCACCTGGATCCAGGCTAAGGGAGCCACTATGGCACAGCCCTCCTTCCCTCTCATCCTGGATTACTTAGCTGACCTACTACACCGTGGCCTCTCTTTCTCCTGTGTAAAAATTCATGCCTCTGCTATTTCTGCTCATATTACCACTGAGCAACCCCTTTTCTCACACTCTTTGATCAAACAGTTCCTAAGAGGGGCTAACAACTTGAGGCCACCCAGAAGGGCAGCAACACCAGCTTGGGACCTTAACTTTGTATTGGAAAAGCTCACCCTGCTCCCTTTCGAACCAGCTTCTTCTACAGAGCTAAAATTCCTCTCCTGGAAGACAGCATTCCTTCTGGCCGTCACTTCAGCCAGAAGAGTCTCTGAACTGCAAGCATTTATGGCTGTGGAACCCTTCATCCTTCACTCATAGTGGGTATCCCTCAGAACTAACCCATCCTTCATGCCCCAGGTGGTGTCCAGTGTGGCTCTCAACCAATCCATTCATTTGCCCACCTTTTTTCCTTATCCCCAGAACAAGGGGGAAAGGATTCTGCACTCTCTAGATCTGCACAGACAGCTCAGATTCTATATAGACAGGCCTAAATACTTTAGAATGATCAATTGCTGGTTAGCTTTGCTACAGGGACAGAAGGCAAAGCCATCTCCAAACAATCCATTTCCAAATGGATAGCACACTGCATCCATTTCTGCTACAAACATCATGGAAAGCCTCCCCCCAAGGGGTTAGGACACACTCCACCAGTGCAGCCTCCACCTCTGCAGCTATCCTCAGAGGAGTCCAGGCTGCCACCTGGACATCTGTTCACACTTTTACCAAGCATTACCACTGCCACTCTTCTCCAAATCCAGGGCAGAGTTTGCCTCTGCAGTCTTGCAGGGCATCCTTGCCAGCTCCTAGTTTCCTTGACTGCCACCACCCATTTCCTCAGCTTTGGGACTCCACCCAAATGTGATGACGGCAGCAGTGAAACATGAAGGACGTAGAGTCGTTTATACTTACCATAAATGTAGATGTTCAAGTGTATTCACTGTTCCAGTCCTGGTTTCCCTCCCTCCATCCACCTTCTCTTTCTTTACAAGGGACATATTAGTATTTATTTTCCACTGGTGGGGTCTTTCCACCAGAACCTGGCCTCCTACTTGGGGGATCCTGATAGGTTAGGCCAAGAAAAACTGATGTAATGGTGTCGGCTGCCTTACTTTATGCTACTGACAACCTGACGTCAATCTTCAAGCAACAGCAACCGATGCAGAAATACTAAGTCTGTGGTATTCGGGCTGGCTGAGGACTAACCTGGCAGGGATAACCCAAATGTGATGACTGCAACAGTGAATACACTCTAACATCTACATTTATGGTAAGTGTAGTCACCTGTACGTTTGTACATTCCAAAGTGTAATTGCCCATCGCTTATAGACAAAGGTATTAGGTCCATGTAAACAGTTTTGACCAGTATGAGATTTTGTTCTACCTTTACCAGTAGCGTAGTAAAGGCAGGTCGAAGGGGGAAACTGCCCCAGGTGTAAACTTGAAGGGCATGATTGTCTGATCCTAACCACTGTTTAATGTATACTAGCTTTTGAAAGGCAATTATTTTTGTGGTCAAACCTGAGTTCTTTAGTGGTGTGTGTGTGTGTGTGTGTGTGTGTGTGTGTGTGTGTGTGTGTGTGTGTGTGTGTGGGGTGGGGGTTCTAAATTGTAGCTACATTGCAGCAAGCAGTTTATTACAGTTTAAACAAAAACAAAATTTTGATTTTTAGCTGAAACCTTTTTACTAAAATGAGAGGAAGGATGGGCTGGGGCAGGAGGCAAAATCCACATTTTGGGAAGAATGTCAGAGAATTTAAAGAAATTAAATTTGAACACACTTGTGTTTTACAGTATAGCCCCATATATCAACAAGTTAAAGATGTATTGTATAAAAATTGGAGCATATTTAAAGTTGTGATAAATACCAAGTTTTGGGTGAGAAACCAATGTTTACTACAAAAATAGGGTTTAATGTGAAAAGGATTTTAGAAAGTGGATCAAAATGTTTTGCAGTAGATTTAACTGCTAAGAATGGTACTAGACGTTGTGGGAGATGTAAATATTGTCTTTATGTTTCACAGGATATTAAGATTAGTTTGAAAAATCAGAACAGTATAGTTTACCCTAGGAGAGGTAATTGTTTTTCTAGTAAGTTTATATCGCTGTGTGTGACACTTCTACTTCCTACTACATAGGGAAGACTGAGAGACTTCTTAAAACAAGAATTTATGAGCACTTGTACGATATAAAAAACAAAAAAGTCACAAATGCTTTGTATAAACATAGCACAATATGTAATAATTATACAGGTTTTCATTTTGCCATTTTAGATTTAGTCCATTTGGAAGACAGAGGTGGAGATTGGCAAAATACATTATTGAAAAAAGAATTGATGTGGCAACTTAGACTTGCAGCAAACTGTCCCCCTGGCTTAAATGAACACTTGAATTTGGCACCTATTTGAAAGGAAAGGGCAGAACAAGTTTAAGTAAAAGATGAATAGTAAAATTTGTATGCATACAATATTTATTTTGGAATTTATGCTCTTTCTTTTTATGTATTATAAATTATAATGTTTTAAGATATATGGAATTTTATTGTTTTTCATTTTTGGTGCTACAAATTAACTTCTGGCTTTTTAAATCTCAATTAGGTTATTGGGTGTATTAATTTTGAAAATACTGAACCAATCATTGACTAGTAGCTTTTATATTAAAGCAGTTTTTCAGTTTTTGTGTTTAATTCTGAAGAAGTCAAGTTTTAACTGGCGAAAGCGCTTACTTCTGGTTTTTCAATAAAGAAGGTATTGGACTCCCAATGAATAGTGCTTTCATTTGGGTTTAATAGTTTATTTCAAGCACTATTGCACCTTTTTGTTGTTGGTTCATATATATATATATATATATATATATATATATATATATATGTATATATAGATTTACTCTGTAGTACTGAATTAGCACTTCGTCAGCCCACAAATCATCGAGACCAAAACAACAAAAAGGGAAAACATTCAAGCCCAAAACATCAAAAAGTCAAAACAGTGAGCCCAAAACATTGAATTTTCCAGTGCTTACTACTTCCTCCAAATCAAACAATACTAAACCTAAACACACACTTTCTTTAACGTCTCTGCAGGGGGACAAGCCCCCCTGCATCTCCCGCACCCCCTGCAAATTAAATATATTAACTCCAAGATTGCACTATGGTAAAAAAAAGGTACATTTCCCGATACTCACTGTACCGAGATCACTATACAGACTGTCCGCACAAGTTTTAAACTGCACACCTGTTCCTTTGGTAAAACACCTACATGCTGCCAGAATCACTACTCGCAGTCCCACTCACTCATCCCAAAACTGAGAATAACAGCAATAAAACTTCTCTTCAAACAAAGAACATAACCAACAACAAAAAAAAAACATCCTTACCCTTTCCATTAAAGCTTATACTATACAACTTCAAAAAGTCTCTTCACCATTAACCAAAACATCCACCATTACTATATACTACACTGTACAAAGTCTTAAAGCAATACTGCACTACTGACACACCACAGCATACAGAACTTAAAATGTATGACATTACAGAACTCAATATTATCATTTTTTATTGTGGATTTACGACATTATGGTCTCAACATTGGTGCACTCAGCAATATGGTAATTTGGTGATTTAAAGGGAATCCATGTATAAATATATATTAGATACACACATGTTTTAATTGAGCATAACATATATTTAACCTTTCTGTGTCTTTAAGTTTTGATTACTCAGTAGGGACTCTATTTTTTTCATAATTAAAATTCATTTTATTGAATGTGAGAAGTTTGGACTCATATTTCCTTAAGTTATATACATCACCAACTGTCAGTGAAGTATCAAACAATTATATTTTAGTTTTGTTTAGTGTATTAAATTTAAAGTAGTTACTAGTGCAAACATGAGTCAGGAGAGAGAAGAAGACTTTGTTTATGGCAGGGGACCACCAGATTGGCATCTTTTTTTTGGATGAAAAGGATCATCTCTTCAATTTGGGATGGCACGTAAGTTTATCTCTTAATAGAGTAGTAAAATCATCAGTGCCTTAGGATTCAGCAGTTAAATAAAAGAAATCTTTTTAACAGAATCAAATGTGTGTCATGAAGTTTGTCACTTCTGACTTGAGTAGCATGAAGTTGGCTTTGGAGAAGTTTTTTATGGAGGTTTCCTTACTGGGGGGGGGGGGTGGGATGTGGATGTTAAGGGTGATTAGCTTATGGTCAGACGTGACTAATGAGGGGGTGACCATAGGTGTGGAGCATCGATTTCCCATGTTGGTAATGACCAGGTCTAGGATATTGGAGCCCCTGGTGGGACTATGGATTAATTGATCCAGGGTGTTGGAATTTATGAATTCCAAGAACCATTGGGCAAAGGTGTTGGTACATGAGTAGCTTTCCCAGTTAATGGCAGGGTAGTTAAAATCACCCAGTATTAGGGTGCTTGGTTCTATCTTAATATTTTCCAGTATGTTTAGAAAGGTGTAGTAAGAATCTTGGGGTATGGTGGGAGATCTGTAGCAAGCTACAATTTGGATTGCAGTCTTACCTAGTGTTAGTTGCACCTGGAGAATTTCAGACACATTGTGTTGGGCAACTAGCCTGGTGGTGTGAATATCCTTGGTGAATATTGACACTCCTCCACCTTTAGTGTTTTGGTCCTGCTTTGGTGGCCGAAAAGTGTGGTAAGAGTTGTAGCCTGGTATTGCAGGGGTGCTCTCTGGAGCCTTGAACCAGATCTCAGTTACTGCACAGATATGGATGTTCTCCATTTTTAGGAGTGCTTCAAGAGAGTGCATTTTGAGGTTTAGACTTCTAGCATTGAGTAGCATTACCTTCAGATTTTGCATGCTTGTACCTGTTACGGTGGTGGTTTTGTTCTTTGAACTTTGCCTAAAAAAGGCACTATAGGGGTGACAAGAACCTTAGCCAGTAACCTAAATCCCAGAGGCAACAGGTGCAGACCATCTCTGGCAAAGCATCGTGGTCTGTCAATCATGTCGTCCCAGGCAGACAGATACTGGATCCCCTTTGAATGACACCAGAAGCTTAGCCAATTGTTGAAGTTAATCATTTTGTCCTTATATTGTGGTATCATTCTGGGCGAAGGCAAGATGCTACTCAGGGCTAGGGTCATACCTGCCTGGGCCACATGATCTGAGAGCTCTTCCATGTCTCTTTTCATGTAGTCCAGGGAGGTACGTCTCAAGTCATTCACTCCAACATGGACAATGACAGAGTCATATTTGTACTTGTTGTGGAGTGACTTAAGTGCATGCGTTATGTGGCGGATCCTGGCACCCGACAGGCAGCTGACTGTAATTTTCTCCTTGTTCAACCTGGTGAGAGGGACATCAGTGTGCCGGACTATAGAGTCACCTATGACTAAAGTGTTAGGTACATTGTCTTGCCTTAGGGGCTGTTGCTGGGTGGCACACAGGTGTTTTGAACTATGTGACACTTTGGTTGTGATTGGTGTTTGTTTGCGTTTCAGCTTCAGAGGTCCTTGTTGCTTGGGCAGGTTTCAGTTAAGGGCCTCTGCATATGTGGATTTAGTGTTGCTATATGTGGGTGTTGGTGGTGTGGGTTTAGAAGGGCTGTGTGTTGCTTGAGGTGTAGTGTGGGTGTTAACCGTCTCCTCTTGACGGTCTAGCGCAATCTTGGGTGGAGAGAGCTGTGCTTCCATTTTGGCTATGTAAGTGCATCTCTCACAGGTTGTAGTGTTGGGTGGTAGGAGGAGAGGGTTGTCTGTGTACATGAGACAATTGCTGCATTGCCCCAGTATGCCCAGATTCACCAGGTGGACAGGAGAAATCACCGGAAGCTGACCCTTGGACATGCCCGGTTTGATGCTTTTTTTTTTTTTTTTTTTTGTATAAAGTACAGGAGCTGTTTTCCCTTACCTTACTTAGCAAGGTACTTTGCAGTTATAGGCTGTTTAATGCCTACTATTAATTTCTCCTTATTAACAAGGAGAGTTGAGTGCTTGTATCAGTTTAAGGCTTCCTAGTGCTTTCCAGCAGGTATTAGAGAAAGTGTTAGTCAAAGGGATGCTTAAAAGTAAGATGAAAAAAAAAATGCACACTGCAGTGTGCACTACAGAAGGTAGACGTGAAAGTAGGTAACTTAAGTTTTACCTGTTTAAAAAGTTAAGGTTTAGTGGACAGTTACTATTTTTAAAACAGCAAGATGGGTTGAAAGGGGTGGTCACTTTTGTATTCTGGTACTATGGAATACAGTAGGATGGCCAATAAATTTAAATAGTTGAAGGGGAGGGGTTTTTGATTTAGTGATTACTCACACAAGCCACTGAAAGTAGAGAGGAAATGAGATATATGGTCAGATTAACATAAGAGGCAGGCAACTAGAAAGACAGTGGTATTTAACAAGACAACTATGAGTGGGTGGGAGGGCGGTAAAAACAATTCTGCCTGACTCAGAAGAGAGAGAGAGCTGTGGTCTCTTTTGAAGTTTTAATATGCTGTTAAAGCAGAATGCAGGCAAAACACAAGGTAAAGAAAGCAAGCTACAGTATTTAAAATATACAAAATACAAAAAATAAAAGCAAACTAACCTTTCCTTCACAGCAAAGTGTAGCAGAGTCTGGATGAGCCTTTCTGGTAAAGCTCAGAAATGTTTTATTTTACCCCTTAAATAGAAGGTTTAGTTCCTAGCTCCACCCCTCAGTTAACAAATGATTAACTTTAAGTGACCTCTTCTATCTTATGAATGAGTCCTTAATTGATCAGTTCTAATTTCTGCCTGACTCAGAAGAGAGAGAGAGCTGTGGTCTCTTTTGAAGTTTTAATATGCTGTTAAAGCAGAATGCAGGCAAAACACAAGGTAAAGAAAACAAACTACAGTATTTAAAATATACAAAATACAAAAAATAAAAGCAAACTAACCTTTCCTTCACAGCAAAGTGTAGCAGAGTCTGGATGAGCCTTTCTGATAAAGTTGGAGTGGAGAAGGAGTAAGGAGGGTTATACGGAAGTTAGAGATGGGGGTGTAAGAGCAGGAAGAAAAAGGTGAGGTGTGAGGCAGACAGTGAGAGCTTACTTTACAAATGAATGCTCACCATTTATGATATTCCAATGTGCTAATTGTACTGACAAATTATCAAGATTTCTTCCATAAATATTCTTTCAGATAGTAATTTATGTTGAAATGGAATATAAAAATAGGTGAGATGTCCAAGTGAGGAAATAGTCTACATGGACTAAAATTCTTCTTATTTAAAACTGAAAGCAAAGGAAACAAGATGAAATAAGAGGAAACTGAAAATAAGATTAGCATACAACTGTAACTTAAAATTAATAAAATAGTATATTAGATATCAAATACTGACATGCACAATTTACAAGTGGAGTACAGGATTATATTTCAGATATTTAGATATAGATATAATGGTACACTAAACACTGCAGGGAGTCCACCTTAATTTTGTTTGAATCTGTAGACTAGGAGTTTGAGTACTCCTAACAAAGAGGGACTTTCATAACATTAAATCATTTCTTAAATGTTGATCTATGAATGGTTACAGGCCATATTAATAGTACATTTTTGAGAAGTAAAAGAATAACAATTTTAAATATTTAGAGTGATGGGAGCAACAGTGAAGGATTAAATTGTCACAATGTTATTACTGAAAAGTGAGAGATAAAAACATGAACACAGTTTCATTAGGGAATATAAATGACAGTGTGGTAATGAAAGATTATTAACATTTCTGAATGTTAAGGTACATACAGTTATGCTTCAAGAAACTCGTATTAGAAAATCATATTAAAAAATCACATTAACTATATAAGACAGAATATGAGGTTATTAGCAGATGCAGCTTTCAAGGCAGCCACAGTGGTGCAGCAGTCAGCGTTGCCGCCTCACAGCAAGAGGTTCTCCAGTTCGATTCTCGGCTGGGGTGCCTTCTGTGCAGAGTCTGCATGTCCTCCCTGTGGGTTTCCTCTGGGTACTCCAGTTTCCTCCCACATCCCAAAGACATGCAGTAGGTGGATTGGACACTCTAAATTGGCCCTAGGTGTGAGTGTGTGCATGTGTGTGTCTTCTGTGGAAGGTTGGGCGCCGGGCTGGCACCTCAACACTGTAAAACTCCACTGCCAATCATGAGCGGATGGATGATCCTCTGTGGTGACCCCTAACCGGGAAAAGCCAAAAGAAGAAGCAGCAGCAGCAGATGCAGCTTTCAGAAAGAAAAGTGGAACTTCAACAGTATGGAAAAAATCATGACAAAAACGTTATGAGTACTTACAGATGCTAAGGGGATGTTGTCACTGGTATATTTGAAATATCAAAAGAAAACAAGTTCACAACAACAAACATACAGATTTTCAGGGATAGGAGCCAAGGCATTCACAGAATACTCTGAAATGTTATTAAGTAATGTAAAAGGCAGCTTAATATTAAGTGCAGATTTCAACTGTGTATTAGATTTAAAAAGATACACGTGCAGAAAAGGAGTTTACAATTTCTGCCCCAGCTAGAGTTCTTAAGAAATGGCTAAGCAATCTAAATCTCAGAGATATAATGTTTTTTTAGAAGGATTCTCATTTCTTTACCCATTACTCATATACATTTGAAAATCAAGAACAGATAAAGACTACATATTTCAACTGGTTTATGAAATAAAATGGATAAAGCAGTAATTATATCTTGCTAACAATCAGATCATGTTTTATGCTTATTCTTATTGAAAGTAAGATTTCTTTCTATAATTTCCAGAATTCCAGCTTATTTAACCAATCTAATTTTAAAGCATGGTTAAAGAAATTAGAGAATATATGGACTTTAAACCTCAAAATGTTGAAAGATATACTGTGGGTCTCTCTGAAGGTTTATTTATAATGGAAAATTAAAGCCTGTTGTACCAAGATAATTTTACACACACAATGAGATGATATTAAATCGTTTGAAAAAAATGGAAGCTTAGAAAATAACATAAAAATATTAAAGTAAAATTTCTGGATATTCTTTTGTCAATTCTTTAACATAAAATTGCATTAGCACTACAAAAAAAAAAAAAAAAACTGCATTCACATGCCATGACTCTACATGTTTACATAGATTTCTTAATTTTGACCTGTTAGCTAATCTAACCAACCTAAAAGTATGATAAATACTGAACTGGGGGAAAAACTTCAGATAAAGTACACATGTTACAGATCTTCATAATATTTATGGAACTGAATAGGAACGCACTATATGAACAAGATTTAAACTAATTGTTCATAAATAACATTGTAAAAGTTAAATTTGGAAAAAATCAAGAGTTTTAATGAGAGATATCACATTAAGTGAAACTAAAGGCCAATAAAATAAAAGCCCTGGGCTTAAATGGAATTATTATAGTCAGCTGCCTGTGGGTGCCAGGATCCACCACATAGCATGCACTCAAGTCACTTGATGAAAGTAAAATATGACTCTGTCATTGTCCATGTTGCAGTGACTTAGACGTACTCCCTGGACTACATGAAAGAGACATGGAAGAGCTCTCGGATCATGTGGCCCAGGCAGGTATGACCCTAGCCCTGAGTAGCATCCTGCCTTCGCCCAGAATGATACCACAATATAAGGACAAAATGATTGACTTCAACAATTGGCTAAGCTTCTGGTGTCATTCAAAGGGGATCCAGTATCTATCTGCCTGGGACGACATGATTGACAGACCACGATGCTTTGCCAGAGATGGTCTGCACCTGTCGCCTCTGGGATTCAGGTTACTGGCTAAGGTTCTTGCCACCCTATAGTGCCTTTTTAGGTAAAGTTCAAAGAACAAAACCACCACCGTAACAGGTACAAGCATGCAAAATCTGAAGGTAATGCTACTCAATGCTAGAAGTCTAAACCTCAAAATGCACTCTCTCGAGGCACTCCTAAAAATGGAGAACATCCATATCTGTGCAGTAACTGAGACCTGGTTCAAGGCTCAGAGCACCCTGCAATACCAGGCTACAACTCTTGCTACACTTTTCGGCCACAAAAGGACAGAAAACAAAAAGGTGGAGGAAGGTGTCAATATTCACCAAGGATATTCACACCACCAGGCTAGTTGCCCAACACAATGCATCTGAAATTCTCCAGGTGCAACTAACACTAGGTAAGACTGCAATCCAATTTGTAGCTTGCTACAGATCCCCCACCATACCCCAAGATTCTCACTACACCTTTCTAAACATACTGGAAAATATTAAGATAGAACCAAGCACCCTAATACTGGGTGATTTTAACTACCCTGCCATTAACTGGGAAAGCTACTCCTGTACCAACACCTTTGCCCAACGGTTCTTGGAATTCATAAATTCCAACGCCCTGGATCAACTAATCCATAGTCCCACTAGGGGCTCCAGTATCCTAGACCTGGTCATTACCAACATGGGAAATCGATGCTCCACACCTATGGTCACCCCCTCGTTAGTCACGTCTGACCATAAGCTAATTACGCTTAACATCCACATCCCACCCCCACCCCCCAGTAAGGAAACCTCCATACAAAACTTCTCCAAAGCCAACTTCATGCTACTCAAGTCAGAAGTGACAAACTTCATGACACACATGCAGATGGGAGCTAAAAGTTCAACTGCTGAATCCTACACTAAGGCACTGTACGAGCACATCCACTCATGCATAAATCGTGCCATCCCAAATAGAACCAAGATGCTCTCATCCAAAAAAGCCAATCTGGTGGTCCCTGCCATAAACAAACTTTACAACAAAAGGAAGAAACTGTTGCAGAAAAGAGGAAAATCCCAGGATGCAAAAAACTTCCTCACCAGCCTCGGTAAGAAACTGAGATCCCTCATAAAATCCTCCAAAGCTAATTACGAAAATAAAATTGCCAAAGATTCCAAAGACAACAACAAGGCATTCTATAACTATGTCAAGAATCTAAATGGCAATGCTCAGATCTGCTCTGAGCTAAAAGAGAATGGCATTAAATATACTGATCCCAAGGATATTGCCAATATATTGGCAGATCGATTCAGTGCCAACTTCACCCCTAAATGGCCCATCTCAATACCGGAAGATTGCCAAATTCCGGTAATAACGGCCACACAGGTAAAACATGTACTCTCCAAAGCTAAGAATACAGCATCCATGGGACCAGATGACATCCCAGGCTGTGTACTACATGAACTACAATATGAACTGGCACCTCACCTAAGTGTCATGTTTAATCATAGCCTCACCTCAGGTTTCGTGCCCACTGAGTGGCGCACAGCTACAGTTATCCCACTCCACAAGGGGGAATCCACCTTGGATCCAGTAAACTACCGTCCCATCAGTCTGACAAGACTTATCTGCAAGGCCATGGAGCGTATTATCATGGAACTTATAAACAAAGACATTGGCAACCTTCAAACACTGGACCCCACCCAGTTTGGGTTTGTGAAGGGCTGATCATGTCTCCTAAACTTGATTGACTTCTTTGAATCAGTCTCCAGAGCCATGGACAAGGGTAAAGTGGTCCACACAGCCTATCTAGACCTTGCCAAGGCCTTTGACACCATCCCCACTCTGGAATCATAGATAAACTTACTAAGCTGGGCATTAATCCCTACGTCACCCAATGGGTTGCTAACTGGCTTACTGATAGAACCCACACTGTAAAAGTAGCCGACTCCAAATCCAGCTCCAGACAAGTGACAAGTGGAGCACCTCAGGGTTCAGTCCTGGGACCGCTCTTGTTTGGCATCTACTTCTCTGAAGTACAGGCCAACACTAAGGGACTCTGGATAACAAAGTTTGCAGATGACTGCAAACTGGGAGCCATTATTGAATCCCCAAATGATGTAGATACTCTACAAAAGGGCCTTACAGAAACAGATGCTTGGTGCCAGAGCCATGGGCTCAAGCTCAATGCCAAGAAATGTATAGTTATCCTCTTTGGGAAAAAACATGTATCCATGAATTACCATATAGGTGGCAGTACACTAAACACTGAAAGTTTGATAAGAGACTTGGGGACACAGGTGGACAGTGGTCTCACCTTCGATAACCACATCACCACAACAGTCAGGAAATCCTTCTATGTGGCACACCTCATCACTAAGGGCTTTTCATCCAGAAAAAAGGAGGTCATTGTCCCACTGTACTCATCCCTCATTAGACCCATTATAGAATACAATGCCCCATTTGGTATGTACCTCTCAAGACATCTGCAACAACTGGAAAGGCCACAGAAATACCTCACTAAAAGAATCACAGGCCTAAAGCAGATGCCCTACACTGACCGCCTTAAAAAACTCCAGCTATACTCTGTCGCATATCGTCTACTCAGAGACTATCTTTGCTTAACATACAAGGCCATGTCAAACCCAGAGCTGTTGGACATGCTACACTTAAAGAAATCCCAATCCCTCAGAGCCACATGCTCTAGGGATCTAAACCTTGTCATCACAGTAAACAAAACATGCTGGAGGGATAGGTTCCTGACCCAGAGACTCCCCAGACTCTGGAATAGATTGCCCATACATGTCAAGCAGAGTGCCTCTTTGGTCCTCTTCAAAAGGAACCTTGACGATTGGATGGGAGAAAGGAAATTCACCCCGGGGATCACATCAGTCGCCCTGCTAGACAGGGGTCCAGGGAAGTAAATAGTGTGGGAAGAAATAGCCAGGGAATTGTTATAGCTAGGCTTGTATAGGCCCTAGGGCTGATAGCCTAGTACCAACCTATGAACCTACTTCACTTACCTGCCTATCACTTTTAGCAAAATACTAGTGTGACCTTATAAAATGTACCTGTCTCTGCTGATCTACATGCTCATTCATGTTTGTACCTTCCCAGTTCCACAGGCTAACATTAACCTGTTATCTTATGTCCTCCTTATTCCTGCTATGTACCATCTTTTACAGTGCTTTCTGTGTTGTGTTTTCTTTTTTCTGTATTTAGTGTTTTTCTATATGGAGCTTTTCTCCCCAGGCCTTTACTGAAAAATGGCACCTGCCAAGTCAGATGTACCCTGGTCAACAAAGGTCAAAGTAAATAAATAAAAAACAAATCCAAACATCCTGTATGATGTTCTTCATGTTTCAATGTTTCAGTCCTCACATTTGGGTTATCCCTGCCAGGGTAGCCCTCGGCCGGCCTGAATACCAGAGACTTAGTATTTCTGCGTCAGTTTCTGTCACTTAAGGACTGACGTTAGGTCATCAATAGTATAAACTAAGGCAGACGACGCCATTACATCAGTCTTTCTTGCTATGGAGCCCAAAGCAGAAGCAGTTTGCATGAGTGCTGGTCGGCCGCTGTCTTTTTGCTTACCAAATTGAAGTTGACGTTTTCTAAATCTAAGTACCCCGTTGGGGATCCTTTTTTCTTGTACTAACTGATGTCAGAAAAAGTTAATAATTGTCTTGCCTGTGGAAAGCAAATACCACGCTGATACTTCTATTCTTACTGCATCACTTGTTTAGATCCAGACCACGACCTCCCCCACTGTCACTTCTGTGCTTTGTTCAGTGCCAGAACTGTCCATCGTTGGGCCCTTATTGTATATTTTCGCTTACAGTCCTCTAATTCCGATATGGCTTTGGTAGGCCAACAGACAGCAGATCTTCCAAAAAAAATGTAAAGATAAAGACAGAGACAGACCACACAGGTCCAAACCTACTGACAATGCTTCTGTTAATCTAGTCACCAGCTCTCTGGTACTCAGGTGTTTTCGCAGGCCCTGATGTCCACTTCTGTGGATTCATAGGCCACTACCAAGACCCTATCGGAGTCTGGTATGCCGCAAAACTCTTCTTCGACTAAGGATCCTGTGGTCATCTATACCTCAGATGGGTCCGGATCCGCTGAGCAGGTACCGGATTCCAAGGAAGTCC
This sequence comes from Protopterus annectens, assembly GCF_019279795.1. Classification (NCBI taxonomy): domain Eukaryota; kingdom Metazoa; phylum Chordata; order Ceratodontiformes; family Protopteridae; genus Protopterus; species Protopterus annectens. The sequence goes on along the minus strand of NC_056735.1, from coordinate 750,889,599 downwards.
TTCGCATTACTGATTCTCGACACAAACCATCTTCTTTCGTGACTACCGTTCTTTCAAAAATGAGTTTCTTAGGCCCAGTGTACGAACCACACCCAAGAAACCGAAACCCACTCTCAGACACCTGCTACCTTGCCTCATTCTCAAATGCTTAAAATGGCAGAGGACCGTATCATACTGATCGGGGTAGCCAAGCTACCCTTCTTAAAGGAAAAGAGATCTGTCCCCAGTAGTTTTGTCTGAACAAGAGTCAGATGAATCTGATGCATCTGAATATGAAGACATGCAACCCCTCTCCAGTTATGAGGATTCTGATGCAGAGGATTCCATTCGTTCAGCCTCTCCCCAGAGGACCATACCTTAAGGGAGCATTTCCAATGTGAGAGTCAAGACTACCCTCAGTCTAAAAAGAGACTCTGGGAATTCCTAGCTCTTCCACAGCACAGACCCTTGGCTACCCCCAGTCCTGGATATTGTGGAGGATGTTTTCCTCAAATCCAGCTTGACTCCTGATGCCCTCCCTCCTGCCATCAGAAAACTAGATAGGTACAAGAGAGTCCCTGACTCACACAAATATATTTTTAAAAATCCTACTGCTGACCCTGAGGTCATTTCTCAAGGGCCTAAAGGGATTAAAGCAACCTCTGCTAAGAATCCCACCCCCTCAGACAGGGATTTACAAGCAATGGACAGATGGAGTACAAAAGTACACACCTCAGCTACTCTTGCTATCAGGCCATTAAATTGTCAGTTCCATATGCTGAAATTTCAGCAACATACCTTGAAACTCCTTAAACAAAAAATGTCCTGCTTGGACAGAATCTAAAGAATTACAAAAGTTAATGCATTCTTCAAGTCAGGTAACTAAACACACCTTGCACTGTGGTTTTGATGCCCTAGAAGCTTCTTGCAGGGCAGTGGTCACTGGATCTGTCATTGGAAGGCATTCATGGCTTAAGGAACAGCCCCTGCCAGGCCATGTCAAATCTAAATTGGTGGACGCCCACTTGCACAAACATAACTTATTTGACAAATCCAGAAACACTTCAGGTATGACAGGAACTCCAAGGCAAGGCTTAAAAGAAAAAAACTCAAAAGATACTTAGAAGTTTTCTGAAGAAGTCTCAGTCTCAGAATGAGAGTTTTTTGCTAAAACTTTTTTGTTTTTTTTGTGAGTTTTCTATATTATTACATTTACTGAATCTTGGAGTTCTCATCTCTCTAATATGATAACTTATTTGGCACTAAAGCAGAAGAAGTCTTAGAAAAGATGGAAGAAAAAGAAAAATCTACGCAAACAGTTAAGGATTTCTTGCAGGTTCAGCCCCCTAGGTTCAGCAGGCATTGTCCCTCCAAACACTGGTCCTTTCCTGCTCCCAGTAAACCAGCCCAGCTTAGGCCCTGTGGAAACAGATCCCCTTCCAGACAGTAGCCACAGGGAGTGCAGAGATCTAAGCAGTGGACTTACCTCCACTTTGAAACCAGGGAGTTCTAAGCCACCCCCTTATGTTAAGAACTCACAATGGCTCACCTCCTCCAGCCCCTCCCTCTGCCCACCATCACTTACTCCTAGGAGGAAAACTCTCCTTTCACTCAAACACCTGGGCCATTACCAAGGACCACTGGGTTCTGAACATTGTGTCTCAGGGATACAAATTTTCCTTCCACACCCTTCCAACCCCAAAAGGGTTGCCAGATCTACCAACAAGTCAGTGGGCAGAGGCTCAAAAGCAAATCCTTTCCCTGCTCTCTGAGGGCAGTAGAACATGTTCCTTCAGAACAGATAGGCCAAGATTTCTACTCCAGACCTTTTCTGGTGCCCAGAAAAGAGGGCACCTGGTCCTCCGTCCTGATCTATCCTCATCTATCCATCCTAAACACCTTCCTGGTGATCCCAAAATTCAAAATGCTCACTCTCCAGCAGCTGCTACCCATGCTCTCCAAGGACACTTGGCTAGCCACCCTAGATCTAAAAGAGGGCTACCTCCACATTCCTATCAGGGGAATCATGCAGGAAATATCTCAGCTTCAGGGCAGGATCTCAACACTTTCAGTTCTCTGTGCTTCCCTTTGGCTTATCTACTGCTCCCAGAGTTTTCATAAAATCTCTGGCTCCAGCCATTGCCTTTTGCAGACAAAGAAATATTCAGATTCACCCATAGTTGGACGACTGCCTCATTCAGGCAGTCAGGAAAAGGTGCTCAAGCACCTGGCCTTTGTAAAGACCCTACTAGCCTCCCTAGGGTACACAGTCAATGGAAAAAAATCCAAACAGGTGCCCACCTAAAGGATAATCTTCCTGGGAGCAAGTCTGGACACAGCATCCCAGATGGCATACCTTACACCAGAGAAACAAAGTTTCCTGACAGGCTAGACATGCCTACTTCTCTCAACTAGCCACCAGGCCCCAGCTATCTGCAAGGAAGATCCTGCAAGCTCTGGGATTCATGTCACCTTGCATTCTACTCATTCCATTTGCCAGACTGCATATGAGGAAACTTCAGTGGTACCACACACTCAAGATCTGATTCTACCTATAATTCCTTGCCTCAGAAAAGATTTTCTGTGGTGGGCAAGAGCATGCTCCCACAACAAGGGACTGCCTTTCTCCCCACCCCCTGACACCCAGACCCTCACCACAGATGCATCAGACTATACTTGGAGTGCACACCTGGACAGCACTTGCATACAGGGCCAATGGAGCCTGCAGCAAATCCCTCTGCACATCAATCAAAAAGAGATGATGGCTGTGCAGCATGCCTTGATAGCTTTCAAGCCCATTCTTTCTCCAGGGTCTCTCCTGATGAAAACAGACAGTACCACTATGATGTTCATAGCTTAGTACTTTGCTATCAGCCCTAGGGCCTATACAAGCCTAGCCATAACAATTCCCATAACAATTCCCTGGCTATGTTTTCCCACACTATTTACTTCCTGGACCCCAGTCTAGCAGAGCAACTGACATGATCCCTGGGGTGAATTTCCTTTTTCCCATCCAGCTGTCAAGGTTCCTTTTGAAGAGGGTCAAAGAGGCGCTCTGCTTGACATGTATGGGCATTCTATTCCAGAGTCTGAGGAGTCTCTGGGTCAGGAACCTATCCCTCCAGCATGTTTTGTTTATTGTGATGACAAGGTTTAGATCCCTGGAGCATGTGGCTCTGAGGGATTGGGATTTCTTTAAGTGTAGCATGTCCAACAGCTCTGAGTTTGACATGGCCTTGTATGTTGAGCAGAGATCGCCTCTGAGTAGACTATATGTGACAGAGTATAGCTGGTGTTTTTTAATCGGTCAGCATAGGGCATCTGCTTTAGGCCTGTGATTCTTTTAGTGATGTATTTCTGCGGCCTTTCCAGTTGCAGGTGTCTTGAGAGGTACATACCAAATGGGGCATCGTATTTTATAATGGGTCTAATGAGGGATGAGTACAGTGGGACAATGACCTCCTTTTTCTGGATGAAAAGCCCTTAGTGATGAGGTGTGCCACATAGAAGGATTTCCAGACTGTTGCGATGTGGTTATCAAAGGTGAGACCACTGTCTACCTGTGGTCCCTAAGTCTCTAATCACACTTTCAGTGTTTAGTGTACTGCCACCTATGTGGTAATTCACAGGTATATAAAGGGGATAACTATATATTTCTTGGCATTGAGCTTGAGCCCATGGCTCTGGCACCAAGCATCTGTTTCTGTAAGGCCCTTTTGTAGAGTATCCACATCATTTGGAGATTCAATAATGGCTCCCATTTTGCAGTCATCTGTGAACTTTGTTAGCCAGAGTCCCTTAGTTGTGGCTTGTACTTCAGAGAAATAGATGCCAAACGAGGGGTCCCAGGACTGGACCCTGAGGTACTCCACTTGTCTGGAGCTGGATTTGGAGTCAGCTACTTGTACAGTGTGGGTTCTGTCAGTAAGCCAGTTGGCAACCCATCAAGTGACGTAGGGATTAATGCCCAGCTTAGTAAGTTTATCTATGACCCCACATTGGGGGGTGGTGTCAAAGGCTTTGGCGAGGTCCACATAGGCTGTGTGGACCACCTTACCCTCGTCCACGGCTCTGGAGACTGATTCAAAGAGGTCAGTCAGGTTCAGGAGACAAGATCAGCCCTTCACGAACCCAAACTAGGTGGGGTCTAATGTTTGAAGGTTGCCAATGCCTTTGTTTGTAATTTCCATGATAATACATTCCACGGCCTTGCAGATCAGGCTCGTCAGACTGATTGGGCAGTAGTTCCCAGGATCCAAGGTGGATCCCACCTTGTGGAGTGGGATAACTGTAGCTGTGCACCACTCAGTGGGCATGAAGCCTGAGGTGAGGCTATGATTAAACATGACACTTAGGTGAGGTACCAGTTCATTTTGTAGTTCATGTAGTACACAGCCCGGGATGTCATCTGGTCCCATGGATGCTGTATTCTTAGCTTTGGAGAGTGCGTTTATTTACCTGTGTGGCCGTTATTACTGGAATTTGGCAATCTTCCAGTATTGAGATGGGCCATTTAGGGGGTGAGAGGGGGGTGAAGTTGGTTCTGAATTGATCTACCAGGATATTGGCAATATCCTAGGAATCAGTATATTCAATGACATTCTGTTATATCTCAGAGCAGATCTGAGCATTGCCATTTAGATTCTTGACATAGTTATAGAATGCCTTGTGGTTGTCTGTGGAACATCAACAAGCAGGGAGGGACTCACTCCTACCCTCTATACAGGCTCACCATGACCCTTTGGCACACAGCCTCTGTCATGTAACTACACCTGTTAGCACAATTCTACCAGGCTCTCTCAACTCTCTGGCAGACCAATTAAGCAGAAATCTTCTGGACCCACACAAGTGGCAGCTCAACAGAAGTACATTCATCCTGATAATTCAGAAATGGGGAACCCCAAAGGTCAACCTCTTTGCCTCCCACACCAAACATCAGCTCAGCAAATTCTGCACCAGGGACCATCACTGCATGGCTTGGAAAGTGGATGCTCTGTCCTTCCCCTCGGTCATTCTATTGGTCTGTGCCTTTCCTCCACTACCTGTCATCCCCAGGGTACTGCTCAAAATAAGGGAAGATCAACCAAGGACCATTCTTATAGCTCCAGACTGGCCCCGGCAGCACTGGTACCACTTGCTGCACAGCCTGGCCCACTGCCTCCATGGCATCTTCCTCAGATTCCAAACCTCCTGACCCAGAGGAAAGGGGAATTCATGCATCCCCAATTGCAGCAGCTTGGCTTATTCCCTAACCCTGAACCAATCTGCCAACCTCAGTAAACAGGTTTGGGATGTTATCCATGAGGCCAGATGCTCTAGCACCAGAAAGTCTTATGCTGATAAAGGGAAAAGGTTCTGCAGCTGGATCCAGGCTAAGGGAGCCAATATGGCACACCCCTGCCTCCCTCCCTCTCATCCTGGATTATTTAGCTGACCTACTACACAGTGGTCTCTCTTTCTCCTCTATAAAAATTCATGCCTCTGCTATTTCTGATCATTTTCCCACTGAACAACCCCTTTTCTCACACCCTTTGATCAAACAGTTCCTAAGAGGGGCTAGCAACTTGAGGCCACCCAGATGTGCACCAACACCAGCTTGGGACCTTAACTTTGTATTGGAAAAGCTCACCCTGCCCCCTTTTGAACCAGCTTCTTCTACAGAGCTAAAATTTCTCTCCTGGAAGACGGCATTTCTTCTGGCCATCACTTCAGGCAGAAGAGTCTCTGAGATGCAAGCACTGATGGCTGTGGAACCCTTCATCATCTTCCATGCAGACAGGGTATCCTAACACATCCTTCATGCCCAAGGTGGTGTCAAGTGTGGCTCTCAACCAATCCATTCATTTCTCCACCTTTTTTCCTATTCCCCACAACAAGAGGGAAAGGGCTCTTCATTCTCTAGATGTGCACAGACAGCTCAGATTATATCTAGACAGGACTAAATCCTTCAGAAAGTCTGATCAGTTGCTGGTTAGCTTTGCTACAGGGGAAGAAAATTTACCTTCAACTAAAAGCAAATACACCACAAAGGATTTTGAGTATAGTGAAGGAAGGAAAAGGTATTGAATGGGGGATGGCGGGTGGGTAACCTGGACTGCAACAGTGAATACACTCGAACATTTATATTTATGGTAAGTGTACACAACTGTAATATGTTCTTTGTGTTTCACTGATGCAGTCATTACATTTGGGTAGAATCCCAAAGTTATGGATGGGAGGATGGAACTAAACAGCATTAGGAGCAGCTATAAGGCCCTGCAGGACTGCAGTGGCAAAGCCTGCCCTGGATTTAGAGAAGAGAGGTAAATGATAATGCTTTGTGAATGCATGAACAGAGCTCCAAGTAGCAGCTTCAAGAATGTCTTTGGTTGGGACCCCTCTGAGAAAAGCTGCTGAAGTAGAGGCAGGACTGGTGGAATGGGATCTGATCCCCTTGGGGACAAATTTACCATGGTGCAAATAGCAGAAATTAATGCAGTGGCTTATCCATTTAGAAATAGTCTGCTTTGATATTGCCTTCCCCTCTGATCATGCAGCAAATGCTACCAGTAGTTGCTCAGACTTTCTTAGAGATTTTTGTCCTGTTTAAGTAGAATCTTATTTGTCTGTGTATATCCAATGAATGCAGAATCCGCTACCCCTTGTTCTGCGGATTTAGAAAAAATGTTGGCAGGTGAATGGTCTGGTTAATAGCCACACTGGATACCACCTTAGGCATAAAAGAAGGATTGGTTCTGAGTGCCACTAGAGCCTGTAGTTCTGAAACCCTTCTTGCTGAAGTGACTGCCAAAAGAAAAGCTGTCTTCCAATATAGAAATTTTATATCCACAGTAGCTGCTGGTTTAAAAGGAGGCAGGGTGAGGTTTTCCAGCCCAAAATTGAGGTCCCATGCAGGAGTTGGAGTTCTCCTGGGACACCTTAAGTTTTTGGCCCCTCTGTGATGCTGTTTAAGCAGTGGATGAGAAAAGAGGGGAGGCTCTGTGTTGTAATGAGCTGAGATGGCAGAGGCATGGATTTTTATTGAAGAAAAAGATAGGCCCTTGTCAAGCATCTCAGTTAAGTATTGTAAAATCTGAGGAATATTTGGCTTTGCTGTGTCTATTCTTTGTGCTTGGTTCCAAGCACAGAATTCCATTTATAAGCATAAGATTTTCTAGTACTCGGCCTTCTGGCTTCCAAAATTACATCCATCACAGGTTTACTGAGAGATGTGGTTTGAATAATTAGTTGATTAGCCATGCAGCAAGATTCAGAGTTTGGAGCTGAGTATGCAGAATGTGAAAGTTCTGCTAAGACAGTAGATGAGATGTTTGAGGGAAGTACCATGGAGGAAGGTGTGACACATTCCTTAGAAGTGGGTACCAGTGCTGGCGAGGCCAGTCCAGAACAATTAAGATCATTTTTGTTTTTTCCTGTCTGACTTTCAGTAAGACCTTGGAGAGTAGAGGCAGAGGGGGAAAGGCATAGACTGATAGGTTTTTCCAGCTGTAGGATAGAGCATCCACTTTCCATGCTTTTTTGTGATAGAGTTCTTGTGCAGAATTTGTCCAACTGATAGTTTTGGGGAGAGGCAAATAGATGTCTGGGCTCCCCCATTTCTGTGTTAACATGCTGAAGATTTGTGGATACAGTTTCCATTTGTGTGAGTCCATAAGATTTCTGCTTAGGTTGTCTGCCAGAGTATTTTGCTTTCCTGACAGGAATTGTGCTTGAAGATTTATTTGGTAAGTCAAGGCTGTGTTCCACAAGGCCATGGCTAGTCTGCAAAGGGGGGGAGGTAGGAATGTGTACCCCCCCCCTGCTTGTTTATGTACCACATAACTGTGGTGTTGTCCATCCTTATCAGTAGTTGTCCTGGATGAAGTAAGTCCTTGAAGGCTGTCAGAGCATTCTGAACAGCTAGCATTTCTTTCTGGTTGATATGCAGATGCATTTGGTTTGGGCTCCATTTGCCCTGAATGCATCTCCCTGCCAGGTGGGCCCCCCAAGCATAGTCTGATGTATCTGTAGTTAGGATTTGCGTGGCAGGGCGTAGAGTGAATGACAGTCCCTTGTTTTGGTGACATGTCTCTGCCCACCAAAGAAACTCCTGTTGCGGGTAGTGAATGAGAGGAATAATTGTTTCCAGGCTGTGACAATGTTGACTCTATAAACTTTTTAGGTACCATTGAAGTTTCCTCATATGCAGTCTCGCATATGGAATTAGTAGAATGCAGGATGCCATGAATCCCAAAGCCTGCAGAATTTGTCTTGCAGATAATTGGGTTTTTGTTGCCATTTATTTGAAGTACGTTGTCAATTGCCTTTGTTCATCTGGCATGAGGTAAGTAATCTGGGCAGTTGTATTCAAGCTTGCACCCAATAATGTAATTATTTGAGAGGGTACTAGTTGTGATTTCATTTTGTTTATGGTGTACCCTAGGCATGCTAGAAGCCTTTTTACAAATGCCAGATGTTGAAGAAGAGTGTCCTTGTCCTCTGCTTGAATGAGACAATCGTCCAGATAAGGATAAATTTGGATGTTTCTTTGTCTGCAGAATGCAATTACTGGTGCCAGGCACTTTGTAAAGACCCTGGGCACAGTAGATAAGCCAAAGGGCAGTGCAGAGAATTGGTAATGCAAAAAACCTGCTTTGAAGCGGAGGTATCTTCTGCATAATTCCCTTATTGGGATATGCAGGTATGCCTCTTAAGTCCAGAGTTACTAACCAAGCAATCTTGCCTAGCATAGGCAGTAACTGTTGTAAAGTCAGCATTTTGAATTTTGGAATGTCCAGGTACATGGCAGATCCGGCCATCCGTTTGGAATTGGCAAAGTACAGAAATGAAATCTGTACCCCTGAGATACAATGTTTAATATACCCACTTGTCCTGGATAATTAACTGCCAATTTTGTGCATGAAGTGCTAGTTTTCCCCCCAAGGAGGCTACCAAAAGATAAGTGCTTGGAGATGGTAGAGGAAAGTCTTTGAGACTCCTTACTCTATGGTTGTGCTTTGTTTCCCCATTGCTTTGACCTGTAAGAACCCTGTGATTGATATCTGGAGCTTTTTGAGTGCCTGGGTTTGCCCTGAGTGGCTTTGTTGGACACAGGAAAGGACCAATTTTTAGTAGACCAGTGCCCTATTGAACCTGGTTGGCTGCACTTGCAAGAAATCTTTTACAGTTTGCATAGATTTAGCTTTGTCTTCCATTTTCTTTAAAACCACTTCTCCCTTATTACTGAACACAGTATCATGCTGCAAAGGGGCATCCAACAAGTTAGCTTTGACATGATCAGGCAGATTTTGCTCCTTTTGCCAGGCATGCCTTCTATTCACAGATCTAGTAACAGCGGCCCTACAAGACGCCTCCAAGGATCACAACCACATTACAAACTATGCTTTCCAACCTGTTCTGCTGAATGCAATAAATCCTGTAACTCTTATTTTCCACACAATCAGAAATCAACATCATTTTCTGTTTCAGTAAGCCCTTAACATGCTGTTGATATTTAAGCATATGAAACTGGCAGTTTAAAGCCCTGATTGCCAAGGTTGCAGATGTATAAACCTTCTTACCCCATCTATCCAGTGCCCTGGAATCTCTATCAGAAGGGGAAGGATTTTTGGCTGTAGAAGCCTTAACACCCTTGGGACCCTGAGAAATAGTCTCAGGATCAGCAGCAGGATTTTTGAAAATAAATTTTTGGGAGTCAGGAACCCTGTAATATCTGTCTTGCTTACTAGGAGCCGGAGGCAGGGAATCAGAAGCCATGCTTGATTCCGAGAACACATCATCAACAATGTCTAATACAGGAGATATTGCCAAAGGCCTATACTGAGGAAGAAGGAGAAAATCCCTAAGCCTCTTTTTTGACCTGACTCTCCCAGTGAAAATGTTCCCTTAAAGTATGCAAAGTCTCTCCAATAGAGTACTCCTCAGGAGGAGATGCAGATGGGATGGATTCCTCTGCATCAGAATCCTCATAGGGTGGAAAAGAAAATTCCTAATCAGAAGAGGAATCAGAAGAAATGGAAACCTGATCTGAAGATTCATAATCAGTGCCTTGCCTAGGCCTCTTAGCAGGGGGAGTTGGGAACCCCTGATCAAGGTAATTAAATCCTCAGCCATTTTGATCATCTGTTTTTTAGGCATAGGGACCTGAGCACGTGGCTCATGCATTGTTTTTTTAGACATAGAAGTTGTTTTTGACCTTGTTTTTGTTATTGGCATTGGTTTAATATAAAAATGTTGAGGCCTGAAAACACCCTCAGAAGCCGGTGCCTGCTCAGTGGCTCTAGACCCAAGGGAGAGACATCAACGGGTTCAATACTTTGTATGCCAGACTCCAAATGGGTCTTTGTAGAGGCCTGTGACTCAAAAGTAGTGGGTATCAGGGGCTGCGAAAGCACCTCACTGAGTACCGGCGACCCGGCTACTGGCTTAGGAGAAGCTTTGTCGTCAGTTTTGGACCTCGACGGTCTGTCTCTGTCTTTTTCCTTGCATTTTTTGTGAACTCCGGTAGTTGGATTGCTAACAGAGGACATTTCAGGGTAGTTAAATCTTGAACCAAAATATTTAGAAGCAAAAATATACCGACGCTTAATAATGCATTGGTTAAATTTAGCACAAAACCGACAGCAAGGCACGTTGTGATCAGGGCTTAGGCAAGGAATACAGTACAAATGAAAATCCTTATTGAGGTATTTGCTTTCCACAAGTAATGCAATTATTAACTTTTACTGACATCGGTAAAGAGCAAGAAAAAGTTTCCCCAACGGGGTACTTAGCTTTAGTTTGAAGACTCGGTTCTGAAACTTGAATATGAAAATTTCAGGAGTCAGCCGACTGGCACTTGCGAACTGCTTCTGCTTCGGGCATCGTGCGGCAAGAAAGACTGATTAAAATGGTGTTGGCTGCATGTTTTAATACCTGACAACCTGATGTCATGAAAGAGGAGACAGCAACCGACACAGGACCCAAGACTTTGTTATTCAGGCTGACTGAGGGCAACCTGCCAGCAGATTACCACAATGTAATGACTGCAACAGTGAATACACACCAACATCTACATTTAAGGTAAGTGTACACAACTGTACTTTTCTGCTACAAACAGCATGGAAAGCCTCCCTCCCTCCAAGGGGGTCAGGACATGCTCCACCTGAGCAGCCTCCACCTCTGCAGCTTTCCACAGAGGAGTCCCCACCAGGGATGTCCTGGAGGCTGCCATCTGGACATCTGTTAACACTTTTGCCAAGCATTACCACCTGCCTCTCTTCTCCAGATCCAGGGCAAGGTTTACCTCTGAAATCTTGCAGGGCATCCTAGCCATCCCCTAGTTTCCTTGACTGCCTACACCCATTTCCTCAACTTTAAGAATCAACCCAAATGTAATGACTGCAACAGTGGAACACGAAGAACATAGTACAGTTATGTACACTTTGTAGATGTTTGAGTGTATTCACTGTTGCAGTCCTGGTTTCTTTCCCTCTATCCCACCTTCTTCTCTTTCCTTACAAGAGACGTATTGGTATTTATTTTCCACTGGTGGGGTTCTTGCACCAGAAACTGGCTCCTACTTGGGGGCTCCTGACAGGTTCAGGCAAGAAAAAATAATGTAATGGTGGCTGCCTTACTTTATACTACTGATGACCTGACATCCATCCTCAAGCAACAGCAACTGATGCAGAAATACTAAGCCTCTGGTGTCAGGGCTGGCCGAGGGCTACCCTGGCAAGGATAAACCCAAATGTTATGACTGCAACAGACACTCGAACATCTACATTTATGGTAAGTGTACACAACTGTACTTTATGGCAAGCAGTCCATCCGGGGTATATTTTAGCGAAACATATTATTGTGGGCTTTTAAATACATCAGTCTGTTGTAATAGAAACTTTTCTGCTTCTTAACCTAGAAACTTTTCTGCTTCTTAACCTCACTTTCCATTGTGTTACTAACAATACATTTACTCATAGTTTAATTTCCAGTTGCTAATGTACTGAAGTAAGTATATGCTGAGCAATCCAGTAACATTCCTGGTTGTCATTTGAAGCTTGTCCAAGAAACGGTACCATTGGCTGCAAATGTCTTGCCACTAAAAAGTACAAGTCTGCACTAATCTTTCGTCTGAATTTACAGCAAAACAATACACTTTCCGGATGCCAAATTTAAAGATAAACTAGATTTTGATGAAGATGTTAATCTGTCCTTAAGTCCAGCAGAATACAGTAGTGATGCAGATGAAGATGCTGACAGTCTAAATTATTTCATAGTTCAAGATGAGACTGAAGAAAATGAAGAATCCTCTGTTCAAGAGCCAAAAGAACCCAAGTCGCTTGTTGATCATCACATTCCACTTTTCTCCCTAAAAAGTTGTTTCGATAATTTCCATAATGTTGTTAAGGCATTAATGATTAACGCTACTGACAACCGTTTCCTCAAATCACTTCATGATGGAACTAGAAAGAAGAGATATGCTCAAGATTTACGACTGTCACTCCATTTTTTTTGATGAGAGGTTTATAGAACCACGCCTGACAAATTTAAAACAAATAAACTGCTGGACAGAGTGATACCAGGAGAGAGTGGAGGGTTATCCAAGTGTAAAAGTTGTTATGCGGGAGTTCGAAGTTTGAACTGCCAAGCCTGTGGTATGCTTCGCCCCTGCAAATTCTGTCATTTTATCTAGGCGGCTGTACAACAAGAAAACACTAGAAGATGATGATTTCATGTCTCACGAAAAACAAAGTCTAATTGTTTGCAGTATGTGTGCTGAAAGAACACAGGTTTACCATCATCTCAAACATTTTAAATATCACTTGTACAGTAAGTGCTGTTCCATAACACAACTTGAAAAAGATAAAGAAGAAACAGTGAAAGACACTGTGGAGAGGATTATTGTGCATTTTGCAGAAAATGGCTGGATTCAACAGCTTGACTGTCCTGCTTCACCCTGTTGCAACTACTCCTTTGTTGAAAGCCCAGACCTAAAGTAATTCTAATATTCCCCATTAAGGGAATAGGACCAAGCTTCTCCATTACAGGAATAGGACCAAGTCCCCCCCTGAAGAATATCCATCAAAGGACTTAAACGTATGTGTAACTGTTGCTAATCCTACATACTAGATTCTGCCAGAAGGCCTGGCTAGGTGGTTTAGTATGCTCACCTGCCAGGACAGCCAGCAGCCTAATCCTTCCCATCTCTGTTCCCCACATACTTGGCCCCTCTTCTAGCCCTCCGGTCTACATAGGACTCCCCCCTTTCCTCCCACTCTAGGGATCTGTCCTTGTGGAGCCACAGGTGTACTATAGCATTTGTCCACTAGGTGGCACCCCCTCCTCACAATTCCTGACTTATTCTTTATTTTCACTATCTATTACTTACTTTATTTATTTTGATATCTGCTTAAATCTATAATAAAGTTTTCTCTACTCCCCTCTCTCAACTCTAGGCTCACCCCATCCCACCTAATCCCTGTCCCCTGGACTCGCCTTCAGCTACTAGTACTCCACAGATTGGTTCTTGTTCATCCTTAGCCTTCCCTCGGGTCTACCCACTCCGTTCGCCCTGCAGGCTCACTCCGCTCCCCTACCCTGCCCCCAATTACCACCCGCCCCCAGCACTTCAACATTTATACCCTTTAGCCACACCCATCACCCCGCCCCAACCTAGTCACCTCCTCCCTTCCACACCCACTTCTTACTCCTCCCCACATTTCACCAATACTCTACTGGACCTCCCCTCTCAGTCTCCTGCTAAAACATACAACTCTCTTACCCTAGTAAACTAGCCAACCACAACATACCTCCTCTCAGTAACCTATCCCACTATGCTCTCAAAAGCCCTATCCTTCTCTACTCATGTACTACTGCTCCTCACCATATCCTATACGTACTACCTCACCCAGCCAACTAACTACAACCACACTCCATCCTTTCATACCACAAATCATCTTAGCCCACTTGTCTTATATTCACACTTCCCAATTTCTCCATGCCTATACCCCATAAACATCATCTTCTCTTCTCTTATAAACTTATTATTCCCCACAAATATCCTAACCCTACAGCAACTAACTCATCCCTCATAAATCTAGTAAAGCTCAACCCTGTCTCTAGGCAGACTAGGTACCTCTCCAACCTAATGCTATATCTGACTTCTATTCTGTTATCAGGAGACATACACCCCAACCCAGGCCCATCCTCATCCCCTTCAACAGAAAAATCCATACTACTCACCTCCTTAAATGTCCAAAGTATAGCTAACAAAATCCCTAATCTGCATGTCTGGCTTACATATAACAAACCAGATATTTTGTCCATCTCTGAAATGTGGTTAAAACCCCATATAAAAGATTCCGAAATAATTCCACCCAACTACTCTATAATCAGAAAAGACAGAACTAACGAAAAAGGAGGTGGAGTAGCCCTTCTATACTTATCCTCCTTAACAGTTTCCCCTTATAACAAACCAATTCCCCAATTCAATAATGCAGAACTACTCCTGGCATTACTTCAAGTAAATAAACATAAACACATATGCATAGCCTCCCTCTACATCCCCCCAGGCAACAATATTTCTACACTAGAGGATATCCTGTCCTGGCTTTCCAATAACTTTAACAACAAAACTATACTTATGGGTGACATGAATATCAATTGGTCCACAATACAGTCTCCCACAAACCCACTTAACATTAATCTTTACAACTTTTCTCAGCTGATCAACGTCATAACTTGGCCCTCAAAAAACCTCGCCAGTGATAGTACCCTAGACTGGATATTAGTCTCCCACCCTCATTACTTCTCAAATGGTGGCACCCTGCCTGATTCCCTTTGTGACCACTTGCCCACATTCACACACTGACTAGCTTCACCCCTACATCTGACTCATAATTTTATTACTACTCGCTGCCAAAAACACTTTAACCCCACTACCTTTTCCAACTCTCTAAAAGCAATCGACTGGTGCATCCTTAAAACTCTACCCCTGGAACAAGCTGTTGCCCACTTCAACTCAACTTTTCTAAACCTCTTAGAGCAACATGCCCCCATAAAAACAAAAATAATAAAAAACAAAACTGCCCCTTGGTTAACAAAAAAACACACTGGCAACTATGCACCTTAGAGATAAAGCATGGTCATCATATCAGAAACTTAGGACTCCCCTAGCCCATAATGAATACAAAACACTCAGAAACAAAGTAAAAAAGCTTATTTCCGATAGACAGAATTACATCTCCATAATCCAAAACAACAACAAAACAAATCCTCAAAAATTTTGGAAATGTATCTCTATCCTCCTTAATCCCAACAAACCAGATAACCCCAGCCCAGACCCTAACACTCCAGATATAGACTTGGCCACTCAATTCAACACCTTCTTCATTGATTCTATCTCCAAACTAACCTCATCTTTCTCATCTTCAAACCCCACCACACCCCCCACTACACTCCCATCCTCCCCTACCAACTTTTCACCCGTTACCACTGTTTCTCCCCCTATCTCTTTTCTATCATCAACATCCTCAAATTCTCCTCCCCTTCCTCCACCATTCTCACTAAAACCTATACCCACGTCCACCATAAAAAAACTACTACAGAAACTAAAACCATGCTCTAATGCCCGTGATAACATTCCTTCTTACTTTCTCAGTATAGCTGCCGAAGCCATTGCCTACCCTATCAGCATTCTAATCAACCATTCCATTCAAGAAAGCTCAGTACCCCAAATCTGGAAAAAGGCTTTTGTTGTACCATTGCATAAAGGCGACAGCAACAACAATATCACTAATTTCTGTCCCATCACTATCCTATCTGCTATCTCTAAACTTTTAGAAAAGTGTATCCATCTACAACTCCTACCATACATCTTAGACAATAACCTACTAACTCCAACACAACATGGTTTCAGACCCAGTCACAGTACTATGCTCACCCTTCTCTCCTTCCTGGAAGCTGTGAACAAAGCCCGAGACTCTGGCCACATTGTCTCTACTCTCCTACTAGACCTCTCTAAGGCCTTCAATACTATCTCCCACAATCTGCTACTAACTAAACTCTCCAAGCTTAACTTGTCACCCTCTTCTCTGAACTGGTTCACTAGCTACTTATCCAATAGATATCAAGCAGTAAGATGGAAAAAAGCTACCTCCCCTTTCATCAACACCCCAACCGGTGTTCCCCAGGGATGTATACTGGGTCCCCTTCTTTTCAATATATTCATAAATGATTTCCACAACTCCATCTCTTTAACAAAAATTATCCAATACGCAGATAATTCAACTATTATCTGTTATGCTACCTCCATCCCCACACTGCTAAAGCTTACTCAAGATGCATTCTCAACCACTGAACAATGGATGAAAACAAATCACTTTATACTCAATGCCTCCAAAACCAAGGTAATAGTATTCACTCCCTCTAAAGCTATCTCTTTCAATCCAAGTAATTTCTCTCTTACTAGTCATAACAATACACCTCTTGAATTGGTATCCGAGGCCAAATTACTTGGGGTCCAAATTGACAGTCAGCTTAAATTCAATTCCCACCTTCAATTAAATATAAAAAAAAAACACCAAAAACTTGGCATGCTGTACCGACAGAATCGTTATCTTACATCCTCCACCAAATTCACCCTATCTACCACATTTCTCATCCCGTCCCTCCTTTATGGAGCCCCACTCCTAACTAACCTACAATCTTCACTCAAAACACAACTCTCCTCTTGCTATAACAAAATTGCCAAGTTTGCTACCTCCCATAAGTCGTCCGCACACCACAGTTCGGCTCTCCACAAACTAAAATGGTTAGAACTACCCAATCACCTCACCTTTGTCCAACTGACTCTTGCACACAAGCTCATCTTCAATCCTTCCCTCTGCCCTTCCGTTTCCTCTACCTTTAAAATGCACTTCTCTGACAGAATACTAAGATCTAACAACCAAAACCTAATTAAATTGTATAAACCAATTTGTCCCCCTGGAAAAAATCTCTTATCCTACAGTCTTGCTCATCTCTGGAACTCCTTACCACCATCCATTCGTACTATCTCAAATCACTTCTCATTCAAACAATCCCTTCACTCACACCTAATTTCCCAGTGGGAATGCTCCTGCTCCCACCCTACATAATCTCCTCCCCTAGTCATACTGGAAATTTCCACTTCTCCTCCCCTACTCATAATGGGAATTCCCATTTACTCTCCTAAACTCATAATTCTTGCTCTTGCTTGCATTAAGCTATTTTTTCTGAACACTCTAAAGGTACCTCTAAAGTGTAACATACCCTAAGATGGAAAAGGTTCTCTCTTTCCATATTGAAAAAATTCTATGTCAGCTAATATATATCTCTCTTGCTTGTATTAAGCTATTCATCCTGAATGCATGAAAGATACCTCCAGTGTAACCCACCCTAAGTTTTTATAGCTTCTCTGTTTCTATATTGTAATTTTATTTTTCAGCTATACAAGATTGTAATATTTTTACACTAGTCTGCTATATTTCTAAGTTTCCTTTATTTTTTACTAGTCCATAGTAATTGTATAATTGTAACCAAATACCTTATTGTAACCTTGCTACTTGTTTTTGGAGCTTTTCTCCCCAGGACTCCATTAAAAATGGGTTCTTTTGGCCCAGTGGACTATCCTGGTAAACCAACTGCAAGTAAATAAATAATCATGTATAATGCAGTAATCATGAATAAACAGTACTTGCACACAAAGTTAGTTAAAAACTATATACAAAGTCTGCATACAAAGCTTGGAATATAGCTCACAGAATTACACCATAATGCTACCTTTAAAACCCATGCATTGCACAACTGTAAATAAGAACATTGTGCTAGAGAAACCTTGTAAAACCAATTTGATGTGATTATGGAATGTACTCATTAACAGGAATAGCAGGCAAATTTTAATTTTGCTTAACTTTTACTACTAGAGATTGAGATAATTTGCATAGGTTCATAGGTGAGCTATTTTAAGTGTAGCCATGCTTCCCAAATGTATCTGACCAGTTCTGATACCCTAAGGTTATTTTGAGGGGCATGGGTGGTCAGTCATTTACAGTCTGCCTCTGTTTACTAGAAGAGGGGTGTGCCAAACCAAGGCTAGATTTCTTATTCCCCATACAGTGATATAATTGAATTAAGGAAGAACTCTACTTCATATGGATGAGAAGCCTATTCCAGAGAAGGGGTAGTGTCTGAGACCTACCTTGTCCCTTCAGCAAGTCCTGGTTATGTTGCAGATAAGATTTTCCTTTGATGGGGGTAATTCAGATGCTATTTGTTTTACAGATGTGCTACATTTCCATCAGAGTGGTTTTGGAAGATGCCTTGTTGGCCAGGTATAGATCACCTCTCAGCAGGCTTTAGGAAATCTGAGTACATGGAAAAGGCTGTGAGGCAGTTTACAAAGGGCAAGTTGTTTATGTCCTGTATTCTTTTTGTGAGAAATCCCTGTGGAAGCTCCAGTTGTTGCGTATGCATGAATCGGGTACATACTGAATGGTGTTTTTACTCAACGGTTGATCAGATGAAGTCCAAATGTAGTGGAACAATGACATCATTGGACCTAGATACCATACACATGCTTATAAGTTGCCCAAAATAGAGTGGTCTTCTTGCTACCATAGACACATGGTGGTCAGATGCCAGGTTACTTTCTACAAATGTTCACAAATACCTGACAACTGAACCTACTGTTAGGACTGTATTATCAATGTGGTAGTTTCCAGGTGTAGTGGTCTTCCCAAAGAATACTACTATGCTTGTCTTGGTATTGAGTTTTAGACTGCAGCACTAGCACCAGTTATTAGTCTGTCAGGCCTTCTTGAAGGGTATTTATGTCTGGGTAATTATATGGTGGCATCTAGTTTACAATTATATGAAAACTTGGTCAGTCAGAAGTCATTGACTTTGGGCTTGACATCAGGGAAGTAAATTCCAAAAAAAAAAGAAAAACACAGCACTGAACCTTGAGGGACTGTATTAGTGACTAACCTCTCTGTGGAGGTAGACTCCCCTATCCTAACATCTTGGGTTCTATATGTGAGCCAAATGGCTGTCCAGTGGGTGACACGAGATTTATACCTAATTTTGTGATTTTATCTACAATTCAGAGTGGTTGTGTTAAATGCTTTGGCCAGGTCAAAGTAGGCAGCATGAGCAATGTTTCCCTCTTCCATTCCCTTGGTGACCTTCTCAAAGTCCATCAGGTTGAGTAGGCACAGCCTACCCTTGACAAAACCATACTGGGTTATATACAATATCTGAATGTTTCCTTTGTCCTAGTGTATTATTTCCATAATTCTTTCCATGGCTTTACATATGAAACTAGTCAAACTCGTGAATCTGTAGGTACCCAGGTCCATAGAAGACCCACCCTTGTGCAGAGGAATTACAGTTGCAGTCCTCCTTTCATTTGGCATTTAGCCTGTTTGGAGGCTGTGGTTAAATACTGATTCTAGTGATCCTGATAAGTCTTGTTTCATCCAATTAAGGAGGTATCACAGACTATTACTGGGGCCCATTGTTACAGTGCTCTTGGTACTGGAGAGTCTGTTCCCCAGTGATAGTTGGAATAATGGTTGAGAGTATTTCCTGAGGGGTGTCTTGGAGTGAGAGGGAGTAAAAGTGGAATTAAATTTGTCAGCCATTAGATTTGTTATATCTTCTGGTTCTGTGTGGTTGGCTCCATTTCCATTTAATTTGGCACATTGTTTATTGCCCTCGGGGTTGTGGACATAGCTGAAGAATACCATATGATTATCATTGGCCTGTGAGGATATTGTTATCTCAAATTTGGCTTTGGTTGACTAGATTAGCCCTCCAAAGTTGCTTAACTGATGAGGCAGTTTTTTTTTTACCTTGTATAACATGGCACATAAACATTGAACAGCTGTGCCAAAGCTTGTGGCATTACCCCATGGTTCACCTTTTTCTGCTATGAAAGAACCCCCATTATGGCTACCCTCTGTTATTTTCCTTTTAACTAATTCTTTACCTGTATTTTGCAAGGCCTGCTCCCACCTTCCTCGAATTTATCGATTTTTATGCAAGACTGTATCAGATGCTTTACTGGAGCCTATGTTGCTTTTTATCCAGTTTGCTACTACCATTAAAAAAATAAATAAAAGTAAATCTTTACTAATTTTTGCCTCCTAGTTAGACAAGAATGTCCTCAGTCTATTACAGGATTTTTTTCTGTTAATTCTCCAGCTAACTCGATCATCTTTTTGCCTTTTCAGTGGTGCCTGAAGTGTCTGTTTGCAGTTTTGAGGATGTCTCCTCTTTGCCCCTTCAAGAGTAAGGGTCATACTGCTAGCTGCTGAGATTGTTCCCACCTCTCCTTGTGGCTGCGCATTTGCCTGTGTTTGTCCCATGCCTGCACTGATTGTTGGGGCTTTTCCAAAACCTTTTTTATTGCATGAGTAAGCAGTTATGACATAGCATCTTTTATTGTTTGCAGTTGCAGTGTGTCACACAGTGCCCAGCACTTGCCTTTTATTGTGTTGCTGTTTCCAACCTGGTTAATTTTTCCTTTCTCACTCCCAACATCGTGCTTATTCATCAATCTGCTGACCATGATTCTAACTTTTGTAGCCCTAATGTTTGTTTAGATTACTGTAAGTCAGCTTCTAAGAAAATCATAACCCATCTGATTTCCCTGCGCTGACATCTGTGTCTTTAGCTGTCATCTAATTGTAATGCTTACCCTGTTCCAATGGGAAAAAAAGTCAAAGTTCTTTTCTCGGGCTGGTTCTGTTCCTGAAGAATCTTTGAAGGGCCTGTTAGTTTGATGATACCCATACCCACCTAAGGGCAATTTTGTTTGCACCTTTTAGCTAAGGACTTGCGTCATTGCTTTCCTGGGGCAAGTTGAAGGAGAACTTTGGTTCGTCTGCCTTTATGGAACCTGTTCTTGAGGATGACATTTTTCAGGCCTTGAGGAATAGACTTGGGACCATTCTGCTGTGAATGAACAGACCATCTTTAGCAACCACATCATGGGCTAATAAATAGATCTGTAAAGAACTGGTAGGAGATTAGTTGATTTATTTCTTCCATCTAGCACAGATCAGATAAATTGTAAAATGTGCTCCTTTGCTAGTGTTTCCCTTAATGCTTTAGTAATTGTCATATCCTCCTCTTAATCCCTATTAGTTCAGGCCATTGAAAATAATTTTTGCAAAAGTTACCAGAGTGTTCAGCACAGAAGTTTTGACTACAACAGCCAGGGCTTTACTAGGTGTTATTTTAAAGGCGTGGTTATTGTGTTTATAATCACATTTTCTGGTTTTTATTCTGGAATATTTTTTAGGTATTTCTGGTGCTGTGGTAGCGTTGTCACCTCACAGTAAGACATTGTCCCATTCGATTCTCGGCTAGAGCGTCTTCTGTGTGGAGACATGCTTGAATGGGCGTACCTTCATTGAAGGTTGTGCATCAGGGCCAGCAACTTGGCATGTAAAAATCTACTGCCAATCATTAGCGGACCGGAGTTCCGCTGTGGCGACCCCTAACCGGGAAAAGCTGAAAGACACCACAACAACAACATTTCTGCTTGCCTCATAATTTCCTCCAGAAGATGATAGCTGAGTGGCAGAAAGCAGAAGTATATCCCATCCAAGAGTAGGAGATTTTGTGGCTTCAAGATCCTAACCTATGTGTACCTGCCTATAACCATCATGGTTTGGAGTGCTGTAGAATTCAGTGAAGGCCTTTCTCTGGTGATATGATCCATCAGGACTTCCCTGCCCCCTGCAGTGAAGCACTTCTGCCAAATTTCCTGACTCACCTAGGGGATTTGCAGTGGGAATGGCCATCTGGACATGTACCAAGCCTCCTCCCCGTAGAAGGGAGGTGAGTCAGCAAAGCTACATCATTTATTTATTCCCCCACACCAGCTCCAGCAGTCATTCAAGGCACTATTTTAACTCTGCTCACCTGCAAAATTTTCAGGACATTATTCTTAATCCTACTATGCCAGTGGAGCTGGCTTGTTCTGGAAGTCTTGCAGCTTCTTTTATAGTGATTTTTTACTTTACATTGGTATGCAGGCATAAACAAAGTAACTGAAGTAAGTAATCAGCATTTTGACATCAACAGGTGTGCTGTGCAAGGTTGTGCCCCTGCAGTGAAGTATTTGTGTTGCAGGATAACCATCATTGTAGCTTTTGCACAGAAGTTCCTCATTCATTTCTGTACTGCTTGAATGGCTCTTTCCTGTTCTCCATGTATTTGAAGATGGTGTGTGATCTGGATGTTTGAATTTGTCCTGAAATCCTTGACTTGTGTATTGAAGGATGATGTTCTTTGTGTTTCACTGTTGCAGTCATCACATTTGGGTTATCTGCCTGTAGGTAGACCTCAGTCAGCCTGAATACCAGAGTCTTGGGATTTCTGTGTTAGATTCTGTTGTTTCTTCCATGATGTCAGGTCGTCAGGGATATAAAACATGCAGCCGATGCCATTACATCAGTCTTTCTTGCCATGCAGTGCCCGAAGCAGAAGCAGTGCCGGTTGGCAGTCTCCTGAAATTGCTGCTTTTTGAGTTTCAGATCTGAAGTCTTCTAAAAGATAAGCACCCCATTGGGGATCCTTTTTTCTTGCTCTAAACGATTTCAGAAAAAATTAATTATTGTCTTGCCTGTGGAAAGCAAATACCTCACAGAGATTTTCATTCTTACTGCGTCACCTGTTTAGGCCAGATCATGACCTCCCTCGCTGTCAGTTTTGTGCCTTGTTCAATGCCTGAACTATTTATCTGGTTATTTTTGTCACTAAATTCTTTCGCTATCTCTGTATTCCAAAATGACTTTGATAAGCCATCCGACTACTGATCTTTCAAAAAAAGTAAGGATAAAGACAGACGACATAGGTCCAAAACTGCTGATGACAATACCGTTAAGCTAGTCGCCAGTCTGCCGGTACTCAGTGAGGCGCTTCACAGCCCCTGATACCCACTTCTACAGATTTGCAGGCCTGTACTGAGACCCATTCGGAGTCCAGTATGCCACAAGATGCTTCTTCGACTATGGAACCTGCGGATGTCTTTAACTTAGATGGGTCCGGTGCCACTGTGCAGGCACCGGCTTCTGAGGGTATATTCAGGCCTTCCAATTTTCATATTAAACCGACAACTTTGCTCCAAACCAAAATAACAGAATTTCTCAGGCCTAGAGTTCGCACTACGCCTAGGAAACCAATGACCAAAACGCATTCTCGGGCCCACATGACACAAAAACAAATGCTATAGAATGGCAGAAGACCTTATTACTTTAATTAGGGGAAGTCAGCCTTCCCTCTCAGAAAGGCCAAGAACTGAATTTCCTTCTGATAATTCTGATCAGGAGTCTGATAACTGTGACCCTTCTGATTACCAGGACATACCCTTATCTACCTATGAGGATTCTGCTAACCAAATTGGTAAACATACTTTGCAATGTGGTTTTAACGCATTAGAAGCATCTTGCAGGGCTACTGTCACTGGGCCTGTTCTTAGAAGGCATGCTTGGCTTAAGGAACAAACCTTGCCGGACCATGTCAAAGCAAAATTACTAGATGCACCATTAAACCAAGAGTGTCTATTTGGCAATAAGGCAGAAGTCATCCTCAAAAGGATGGAGGAAAAAGTTAAATCTATGCAAACTGTTAAAGATTTCTTACAAGTACAGCCACCTAAATTCAGTAGGCATTGGCCTTCAAAAAATGGTCTTTTCCAGCCCCTCCCAGACGTTCTCCGTCCCATAGGCATCAGACCACCAAGACTACAATCTCAGGGTGTGCACAGATCTAAGCAATGGAGTGCCCCCACTTCCACAACAGAGAGTAGTAAGCCACCATCCTATGGTAAAATCTCACAATGACTTCTCCTCAACTCTTCCAAGCCTTGCCCAAGTACTTGCACCTTTAGGAGGGAAACTGGACCTGCACCACAAAAACTGGGAGTACATTACCCAGGACAGGTGGGTCTTAAACATTGTTTCCCTGGGATACAGATTCCACTTCCACTCACAAGTGGATGGCCAGACCTCCCCCCAAACCAGTGGGCAGAGGCCCAAAAGCAAGTACTTTCTCTTCTCAGTATCAAGGCTATTCAACCTGTCCCAGCAGAATAAAGGGGACAAGGCTTTTATTCCAGACTGATGTTCTTCGTGTTTCACTGTTGCAGTCATTACATCTGGAAAATCTGCTGGCAGGTTGCCCTCAGTCGGCCTGAATAACAAAGTCTTGTGTCCTGCTTCAGTTGCTGTCTCCTTTTACATGACGTCAGGTCATCAGGGGTGTAAAACTTGCAGCCGACGCCATTTTAATCCGTCTTTCTTGCCACGCGGTGCCCGAAGCAGAAGCAGTTCGCAAGTGCCGGTAGGCTGACTCCTGAAATTTTCGTTTTTGAGTTTCAGACCGGAGCCGCTTAGCAGGCACCGGCTTCTGAGGGTGTTTTCAGGCCTCAACATTTTTATATTAAACTGATGCCATCAACAAAAACAAGGTAAAAAACAATTTCTATGACTAAAAAAATGACGCATGAGCCACGTGCTCAGGCCCCTATGCCTAAAAAACAAATGATCAAAATGGCGGAGGATTTGATTACCTTGATCAGGGGTTCCCAACCTCCCCCTTCTAAGAGGTCTAGGCAAGGCACTGATTCTGAGTCTTCAGACCAGGTTTCCATTTCTTCTGATTCCTCTTCTGATCAGGAATTTTCTATCCCACCTTATGAGGATTCTGATGCAGAGGAATCCATCCCATCTGCATCTCCTCCTGAGGATTACTTTTTTGGAGAGACTTTGCATACTTTAAGGGAACATTTTCACTGGGAGAGTCAGGACTTCTCTGAATGAAAAAAGAGGCTTAGGGATTTCCTTCTTCTTCAGCATAGGCCTTTGGCAATACCTCCTGTTTTAGACATTGTTGATGTGTTCTCAGATTCAAGCATGGCTCCTGATTCCCTGCCTCCAGCTCCTAGTAACCCAGACAGATATTACAGGGTTCCTGACTCCCACAAATTTTTTTTCAAAAATCCTGCTGCTGATCCTGAGACTATTTCTCAGGTTCCCAAAGGTGTAAAGGCTTCTACAGCCAAAAATCCTACCCCTTCTGATAGAGATTCCAGGGCGCTGGATAGATGGGGTAAGAAGGTTAATACGTCTGCAACCCTGGCAATCAGGGCTTTAAACTGCCATTTTCATATGCTTAAATATCAGCAGCATGTTATGGGCTTACTAAAACAGAAAATGATGTTGATTTCTGATTGTGTGGAAAATAGAGTTGCATGATTTATTGCATTCAGCAGAGCAGGTTGGAAAGCATACTTTGCAATGTGGTTTTGATTCCTTGGAGGCCTCTTGTAGGGTCGCCGTTACTGGATCTGTGATAAGAAGGCATGCCTGGCTCAAGGAGCAAAGTCTGCCAGATCATGTTAAAGCTTAATTGTTGGATACCCCTTTGCAGCATGATACTTTGGTAATAAGGCAGAAGAGGTATTAAAGAAAATGGAAGACAAAGCTAAATCTATGCAAACTGTAAAAGATTTCTTACAAGTGCAGCCACCCAGGTTCAGTAGGCACTGGCCTACTAAAATTTGGTCCTTTCCTGTGTCCAACAGAGCTAATCGGGGCAAATCCAGGTGCTCAAAAGGCTCCAGATGTCAGTTACAAGGATCTTTATAGGTCAAATCAATGGGGTGCCTCCACCTCCAAATCTGGAGGTAACAAAGCACAACCCTACAGTAAGCAGTCTCAATGACTTCCCTCTACCATCTCCAAGCACTTTTCTTTTGGTAGCCCCCTTGGGGGGAAAACTAGCACTTCATGCTCAAAATTGGCAGTTAATAACCCAGGACAAGTGGGTATTAAACATAGTATCCCAGGGGTACAGATTTCATTTCCATACTTTGCCAATTCCAAATGGTTGGCCAGATCTGCCACAAAACCAGTGGGCAGATGCCCAGAAACAAGTCATGTCCCTCATGGATATGGGGGCTATTCAACCAGTACCAGAAAAGGAAAAAAGGACAAGGATTTTATTCCAAGACTGTTCCTGGTACCCAGAAAAGACAATTCATAGCGTCCAATACTGGACTTATCGATTTTGAACACGTTCCTGGATATTCCAAAATTCAAAATGTTAACTTTGCAACAGGGACTGCCTATGCTAGGCAAAAATGCTTGGTTAGTAACTCTAGACTTAAAAGAGGCATACCTGCATATCCTAATAATGGAATCTTGCAGAAGATACCTCCGCTTCAAAGCAGGTTTTTTGCAT
The DNA here is from genome assembly GCF_019279795.1 of Protopterus annectens. Lineage (NCBI taxonomy): Eukaryota > Metazoa > Chordata > Ceratodontiformes > Protopteridae > Protopterus > Protopterus annectens. The sequence continues at coordinate 750,863,364 of NC_056735.1, read as the reverse complement.
TAACAATTCTCTGCACCGCCCTTTGGCTTATCTACTGTGCCCAGGGTCTTTACAAAGTGCCTGGTACCAGTAATTGCATTCTGCAGACAAAGAAACATTCAAATATATCCATACCTGTACGATTGTCTAATTCAGGCAGAAAACCAGGCCATACTTATAAATCATCTGGCGTTTGTAAAAAGGGTTCTAACTTGTCTAGGGTGCACCAGAAACGAAAAGAAATCACAACTGGTACCCTCTCAACAGATTACATTCCTGGGTGCAAGCTTGAATACAACTGCCCAGATGGCTTTCCTCATGCCAGAAAAGCTAATTCATTTGGTAACTTACTTCAAACAAGTGGCCACAAAAACTCTGCTATCTGCAAGATAAATACTGCAAACCTTGAGGTTCATGGCATCCTGCATTATTCTAATTCCATATACAAGACTGCATATGAGGAAACTTCAGTGGTACTTAAAAAGTCTATGGAGTCAACATTGTCACAACCTGGAAACAATGATTCCTATCATACCTTGCCTACACCTGGAGTTCTATGGTGGGCAGAGGCCTTCCACTAAAACAAGGGACTCCCATTCACAGTACCCCCTGCCACCCAAACCCTAACTACAGATGCATCAGACTATGCATGGGGGTCTCACCTGGCAGGGAAGTGCATTCAGGGCAAATGGAACCCAAATCAAATGCACCTACATATTGATCAAAAAGAAATGTTAGCTGTACAGAATGCTGTGACAGCCTTCCAGGACTACATTCATCCAGAACAACTAATGGTAAAGACGGACAACACCACGGTTATGTGGTACATAAACAAGCAGGGGGGTACTCATTCCTACCCCCTCTGCAGACTAGCCATGGCATTATGGAACACGGCCTTGAGCTACCAAGTGCAACTACAAGCTCAATTCCTGCCAGGAAAAGTGAATACACTGGCAGACAGACTAAGCAGAAATCTCATGGGCCCACACAAGTGGAAACTGGAAACATGGATTTTCAACATATTGACAAATGGGGGAGCCTTGACATAGATCTATTTGCCTCCCCCCACAACTACCAGTTGGACAAATTTTGCAGAAGGACTCCTCAAAAAAAAGCTTTGAAAGTTGATGCTCTGTCATTCAGCTGGAAAAACCTATAGGTCTACGCCTTTCCCCCTCTGCTCTCCAAAGTTCTGCTAAAAGTCAAACAGGACAAGCCAAGAATGATTTTGATTGCTCCAGACTGGCCACGCCAACACTGGTACCACTCCTGCTCAGTGTCTCACAAATTTCTCCATGGCACCTGCCTCAGACACCTTCCTTACTGTCTCAGCAGGAGAACCAAATTCTGCACCCTTAGCTCCCAACATTGAACCTTGCAGCTTGGCTAATCATTTAAATTCACCCTTAGCATCCCTCAGCAAACCTGTGATGGATGTCATCTTGGAGGCGAGAAGACCAAGTACTAGAAACTCTTATGCTGACAAATGGAAAAGATTCTGTGCCTGGAATCAAACTCAAGGGATGAGCACAGCAGTGCCTAATTTACCTCAGATTTTACAATACTTAACTGAGATGCTTCACAAGGGCTTGTCTTTTTCCTCCATTAAAATCCACAACTCAGCCATTTCAGCTCATTATAACACAGAACCTCTCATCTTCTCTCATCCTCTGCTCAAACAGTACCTCAGGGGGGCCAAAAACTTGAGACCACCCAGGAGAGCTTCAACCCCTGCCTGGGACCTTAATTTTGTTTTGGAGAAACTCACTCTACCTCCTTTCCAGCCAGCTGGTACTGCAAACTTAAAATTTCTTTCTTGGAGAACAGCCTTTCTTCTAGCAATAACTTCAGCTAGAAGGATATCTGAGTTACAGGCCCTTATGGCAGTGGAGCCTTTCATCATCTTTCATGCAGACAGGGTGTCACTCAGGACCAATCCATTCATCATGCTCAAGGTGGTATCCAGTGTGGCTCTTAATCAGTCCATTCATTTGCCAACTTTCTTTCCCAATCCACAGAACAAAGGGGAACAGGTTCTGCATTCATTGGATGTGCACAGACAACTTAGATTCTACTTGGACAGGACTAAACCTCGAAGATAATCTGAACAACTGCTGGTAGCATTTGCTGCAGGGGCAGAGGGAAAGGCTATTTCAAAACAAACCATTTCTAAATGGATAAGCCATTGCATTCATTTCTGCTATAAGCACCATGGAAAACCTATCCCCCAGGGATCAGATCTCATTCCACCAGGGCTGCATCTACTTCTGCAACCTTTTTCAGAGGTGTTCCTACCAGGGATATTCTAGAAGCTGCTACCTGGAGTTCAGTTCATACTTTCACCAAGCATTATCATTTACCAATTTTCTCTAAATCCAGAGCTGGCTTTGCCACTGCTGTCTTGCAGGGCTTTATAGCTGGTCCTAATGCTGTATAAATCCATCCACCCAACCATAGCTTTGGGTATCTACCCAAATTTAATGACTGCAACAGTGAAACATGAAGAACATAGTACAGTTGTGTACACTTACCATAAATGTATATGTTCGAGTGTATTCACTGTTGCAGTCCTGGTTACACTCCCTCCAGCCCCCTGTTTTTCTCTTGCTATACCTCTACTTTCTTTTACTATGCTTAAAAGCCTTTTTGGTGTATTTGCTTTTGGTTGGAGGTATATTTTTGTGTTTTTAATTTTATTTTGCTCCCCATTAGGGGGGCACTTGACATCTGGGGCAAGAAAAACTGATGTAATGGCGTTGGCTGCATGTTTTATACCCCTGACAACCTGATGTCATGGAAGATGGGACAGCAACAGATGCAGGACCCAAGACTTTGCTGGCAGGTTGCCCTCAATCAGCCTGATTAACAGATTACCCAAATGTAATGACTGCATCAGTGAATACACTCGAACATCTACATTTATGGTAAGTGTACACAACTGTACTTTCTCTGTATTCTGAAATGGCTTCGATAAGCCATCTGACTCCCGATCTTCCAAAAAAAGTTAAGGATAAAGACAGAGACAGACCGCATAGGTCCAAAACTGCTGACGATGCTTTCATTAAGCTAGTCGCCAGTCTGCCGGTACTAGGGTGCTTTCACAACCCCTGATACCCACTTCTACAGATTTGCAGGCCTCTACTATGACCCATTTGGAGTCCGGTATGCTGTGAGATGCTTCTTCGATTATGGAACCTGCGGATGTCTCTACCTTGGATGGATCCGGAGCCACTGTGCAGGCACCGGCTTCTGAGGGTATATTCAGATCTTCTGATGTTCACATTAAACCGACTACTTCATTTGACTAAAACTACCGAGTTTCTCAGGCCCAGAGTTCACACTATCCCTAGGAAACCGATGTCCAAAGCGCATTCTCAAGCTCCCATGCCACAGAAACAAATGCTTAGAATGGCTGAAGACCTTATTACTTTAATTAGGGGAAGCCGGCCTTCCCCCACTAAAAGACAAAGAATTGATTAATTGATTTCCCTTCTGATTCTACAGATCATGAGTCCGATGACTCTGACCCCTCTTGATTACCAGGACATACCCTTATTTACCTATGAGGATTCAGATGCAGAGGATTCCATTCCCTCTGCCTCTCCTCCAGAGGACTTTTCTTTTGGTGAAACCTTGCATACCCTAAGAGAGCATTTCTGCTGGGAATGTCAGGACTACCCACAGTCCAAAAAGAGACTCGGAGAATTTTTAGATTTGCCTCAGCACAGGCCTCTAGCTATACCCCCTGTCCTGGATATTGTAGATGTCTTTATGGAATCCAGTCTTACCCCTGATACTTTAACACCAGCTACAAGAAAGTCTGACAGGTACTACAGAGTACTTGACTCTCACAAAAATTCTCTTTAAAAATCCCATTGCAGATCCAGAGACCATTTCCCAGGGACCTAAAGGTATTAAGGCTAAAAATAAAAAAAAATAAAAAATCCTACCCCTTCAGACAGGGATTCTAGGGCTTTAGACAAATGGGGTAAAAAGGTTTATACCGCTGCAACTATTGCCATTAGGGCTTTAAATTGCCAGCTTCACATGTTGAAGTACCAGCAGCATATTATGGAACTAATTAAACAAAAAATGTTGTTGATTCCTGATTGTGCAGAAAATAAAGATTTACAAGAGTTAATGCATTCTGCAAACCAAGTTGGTAAACATACTTTGCAGTGTGGTTTTTGATGTCTTAGAAGCATCTTGCAGGGCTGCTGTCACTGGGTCTGTTCTGAGTAGGCATGCTTGGCTGAAGGAACAAATCTTGCCAGACCATGTCAAAGCAAAATTATTAGATGCTCCATTAAACCATGAATTTTTGTTTGGCACAAAAGCAGAAGTTCTTAAAAAGATGGAGGAAAAAGCTAAATCTATGCAAATTGTTAAAGATTTCTTACAGGTGCAGCCACCTAGATTCAGTAGGCATTGGCCTCCTAAAAACTGGGCCTTTCCAGTCTCTCCCAGACCTTCTCAGTCCAAACCCAGCGGCAGCAGACCACAAAGATTACAGTCTCAGGGTATGCACAGATCTAACCAATGGAGTGCTCCCACCTCAAAAACAGGGAGTGGTAAGCCACCCCCAGGTGGAAAAAGTTCGCAATGACTTGTCTTTCTTCCTTCTCAGTCATGCCCAAGTACTTGCACCCCTAGAAGGAAAACTCATCCTGCCTGAAAAAACTGGGTCTTGACCACTGTATCCCAGGGATAGAAATTGTACTTCCACTCACTGCCTACCCCAAGCGGGTTGCCAGACCTTCCTCCAAACCAGTGGGCAGAGGCCCAAAAGCAAGTACTTTCTCTCCTCAGTATCAGGGCTATTCCACCTGTTCCAACAGAGCAAAGGGGACAGGGATGTTCTTCGTGTTTCACTGTTGCAGTCATTACATTTGGGGTAATCTGCTTGCAGGTTGCCCTCAGTCAGCCTGATTAACAAAGTATTGGGTCCTTCATTGGTTATTGTCCCTTCTTCCATGTCATCAGGGGTATAAAACATGCAGCTGATGCCATTACATCAGTCTTTCTTGCTGTGCGGTGCCCAAAGCAGAAGCAGTTCGCAAGTGCCAGTCGGCCGACTCTGAAATTTTTGTTTTAGAGTTTGAGCCGAAGTCTTCAACTAAAAGCTAAGTACCCCATTGGGAAACTTTTCTTGCTCCTTACCTATGTCAGTAGAAGGTAATAATTGTATTACTTTTGGGAAGCAAATACCTCATAAGGATTTTCATTTGTACTGTATTCCTTGCCTAGGCCCTGACCACAACATGCCTTGCTGTCGGTTTTGTGCTAAATTTAATCAACGCACTATTAAACTTCGGTATATTTTTGCTTCTAAACATTTTGGCTCGAGATTTAACTATCCAGAAATGTCATCAGTTGGCAATCTGACTACCGGAATACCTAAAAAACGCATAGAAAAAGACAGGGACAGACCGAGGTCCAAAACCGACAATGAAGCTTCTCCTAAGCCAGTCACTGGTTTGCCGGTACTCAGTGAGGCGCTTTCGCAGCCCCTAATACCCACTACTTTTGATTTGCAGGCCTCTACTGAGACCCATTCAGAGTCCAGTATGCCGTGAGATACATTAAGTATTGAACCCGTGGATGTCTCTACCTTAGATGGGTCCAGAGCTGCTGAGCAGGCACCGGCTTTTGAGGGTGTTTTCAGGCCTAAAGATTTGTATATTTAACTGACACCATCTTCAAAACTAAGGCCAAAAACTACTTCTATGTCTAAAAAACTGATACTTGGGCCACGTGTACAGGCCCCAATGCCTAAGAAACAAATGATCAAAGTGGCTGATGCTTTAATAAAATTGATCAGAGGTACCCATCCCCCTCCTGCTAAGAGACATAGGCAAGGCACTGACTATGAATCTTCAGATCAGGTTTCTATTTCTTCTGATTCCTCTTCTGATCAGGAATTATCTATTTCCACTTATGAGGACTCCGATGCAGAAGATTCCATCCATTCTGCTTCTCCTCCTGAGGATTTTTCTTTTGGAGAAACTTTGCATACCTTAAGGGAACACTTACATTGGGAGAGTCAGGATTTCTCAGAATCTGAAACGAGACTTAGGGATTTCCTTCTTCTTCCTCAGCATAGGCCTTTGGCTATACCTCCTGTTCTAGACATTGTTGATGATGTTTTCTCAGAGTCCAGTATGACTCCTGATTCCCTGCTTCCGACGCCTAGGAAGCCAGACAGATATTACAGGGTTCCTGACTCCCACAAATTCCTCTTTAAAAATCCAACTGCTGACCCTGTAACCATTTCTCAGGGTCCCAAGTGTGTTAAGGCTTCTACTGCTAAAAATCCTACCCCTTCTGATAGAGATTCCAGGGTGCTGGATAGATCAGGTAAGAAGGTTTGCATGTCTGCAACCTTGGCAATCAGAGGTTTAAACTTTCAATTTCATATGCTTAAATATCAACAGCATGTCATGGGTTTACTTAAACAGAAAATTATATTGATTTCTGACTATGTGGAAAATAGAGTTGCAGGATTTATTGCATTCAGCTGAACAGGCTGGAAAACATACTTTGCAATGTGGTTTTGATTACCTGGAGACCTCTTGCAGGGCTGCTGTTACTGGATCTGTGATAAGAAGGCATGCTTGGCTCAAGGAGCAAAATCTGCCTGACCATGTTAAAGCAAAATTGTTGAATGCTCCTTTACAACAGGACATTCTGTTTGGTAATAAGGCTGAAGAAGTTTTGGAAAAGATGGAAGATAAAGCTAAATCTAGGCAAACTGTAAAAGATTTCCTACAAGTGCAGCCACCCAGGTTCAGTAGGCACTGGCCTACTAAGAACTGGTCCTTTCCAGTTCCCACTAGAGCCACTCAGGTCAAACCCAGACATTCCAAAGGCTTCAGGTTTCAGTCGCAACGAACTTATAAAACAAAGCAATGGGGTGCCTCCACCTCCAAATCTGGAAGTAACAAGGCACCTTCCTATGGTAAACAGTATCAATGACTTTCCACTGCAATCACCAAGCACTTATCTTTGGCCGCCCCCTTTGGGAGAAAACTGACACTTCATATACGAAACTGGCAACTGATTACCCAGGACAAATGGGTTTTAAATATAGTATCCCAGGGATACAGATTTCACTTCCACACATTGCCAATCCCAAACGGATGGCCAGATCTGCCTCCAAATCAGTGGGCAGAGACCCAGAAACAAGTTATGTCCCTCATGACTATGGGGGCTATTCAACCAGTACCAGAAAAAGAAAAGGAACAAGGTTTTTATTCAAGACTTTTCCTGGTACCCAGAAAAGACAAATCATAGCGTCCAATTCTGGACTTATCCATTCTAAATACATTTCTGGACATTCCAAAGTTCAAGATGCTGACTCTCCAACAGTTACTACCTATAATAGGCAAGGATGCCTGGTTGGTAACTCTAGACTTAAAAGAGGCTTACCTGCATATCCTAATCAGGGAATCCTGCAGAAAATACCTCAGCTTCAAGGCAGGCTATTTGCATTACCAGTTCTCTGCACTGCCCTTTGGCTTATCTACTGCACCCAGGATCTTCACAAAGTGCCTCGCACCAGTAATTGCATTTTGCAGGCAAAGAAATATTCAAATATATCCATACCTGGACAATTGTCTAATTCAGGCAGAAAACAGGAACACTCTTCTAAAACATCTGGCGTTTGTAAAAAGGCTTCTAACTTGTCTAGGGTACACCATAAATGAAAAGAAATCACAACTGGTACCCTCTCAAATAATTACATTCCTGGGTGCAAGCTTGAATAGAACTGCCCAGATGACTTACCTTACACCAGAAAAACAGATTCAATTGATGACTTACTTCAAACAGGTGACCACAAAAACCCAGCTATCTGCAAGACAAATTCTGCAAGCCTTGGGGTTCATGGCCTCCTGCATTATTTTAATTCCATATGCAAGACTGCATATGTGGAAACTTCAATGGCACCTAAAAAGCTTATGGAGTCAACATCGTCACAGCCTGGAAACAATTATTCCTATCATTCCTTGCTTGCAGCTAGAGTTCCTATGATAGGCAGAGGCCTGCCACCAAAACAAGGGAGTGTCATTCATTTCACCCCCTGCCACCCAAACCCTGACTACAGACTCAGGTTATGCTTGGGGGGGGGGGTGCATCTGGCAGGGAGATGCATTCAGGGCCAATGGAGCCCAAATCAAATGCACCTACGTATCAATCAGAAAGAGATGCTAGCTGTACAGAATGCTCTGAAAGCCTTCAAGGACTATCTTCATCCAGGACAACTACTGATAAAGACAGACAACACCACAATCATGTGGTACATAAACAAGCAGGGGGGTACCCATTCCTACCCCCTTTGCAGACTAGCCATGGCATTGTGGAACACAGCCTTGATTTATCAAATACATCTACAAGCTCAATTCCTTCCAGGAAAGCAAAATACTCTGGCAGACAAACTAAGCAGAAATCTTATGGACCCACACAAATGGAAACTGGATCCACAAATCTTCAGCATGTTGACCCACAGATGGGGGAGCCCAGGCATAGATAGTTTTGGGGTGAGGCAAAAAGATCAGTTGCACAAATTTTGCACAAGTATTCATCACAAAAATGCTTGGAAAGTAGATGCTCTAACCTTCAGCTGGAAAAACCTATCAGTCTATGCCTTTCCCTCTCTGCCTCTGCTCTGTTCTCCAAAGGTCTTACTAAAAGTCAGACAGGAAAAACCAAAATTATTCTGATTGCTCCAGACTGGCCTCACCAACACTGGTACCCGCTCCTATGTAATATGTCACACCTTCCTCCATTTTACCTGCCTCAGACACCTTACCTACTGTCTCAGCAGAACTATCAAATTCCGCACACACAGCTCCAAACTCTGAATCTTGCAGCATGGCTAATCAACTAAATTCATCAGTTACATCTCTCAGCAAACTTGTGATGGATGTCATTTTGGAGGCTAGAAGGCCTAGTACTAAAACATTTTATGCTGACAAATGGAAAAGATTCTGTACCTGGAACCAAGCACAAGGAATAAGCACAGCAATGCCCAATATTCCTCAGATTCTGCTATACTTAACTGAGATGCTTCACAAGGGCCTATCTTTTTCTTCCATAAATATACATGCCTCTGCCATTTCAGCTTTACAAAACAAAGCCTCCCCTCTTTTCTCATCCTCTGCTAAAGCAGTACCTCAGAGTGACTAAAAATTTAAGACCTCCCAGGAGAGCACCAACTCCTGCATGGGACCTCAATTTTGTTTTGGAAAAACTCACTCTTCCTCCTTTTGAGCCAGCTGCGACTGCAGATCTAAAAATTCTCTCTTGGAAAACAGCTTTTCTTTTAGCAGTCACTTCAGCTAGAAGGATTTCAGAACTACAGGCTCTTATGGCAGTGGAGCCTTTCATTATTTTTTACCCGGATAGGGTGGCTCTCAGGACCAATCGATCCTTTATGCCTAAAGTGGTGTCTAGTGTGGCACTTAATCAGACCATTCATCTGCCAACTTTCTTCCCAAATCCACAGAACAAGGGTGAGTGGATTCTACATTCATTGGATGTGCATAGACAACTAAGATTCTACTTAAACAGGACACAATCTCTAAGAAAATCTGAGCAATTACTGGTGGCATTTGCTGCAGGGGCAGAGGGAAAGGCTATTTCAAAGCAGACTATTTACAAATGGGTAAGCCATTGTATTAGTTTCTGCTATATGCACATGGTAAACCTGCCCCCAAGAGGATCAGATCTCATTCCACCAGGGCTGCATCTACTTCTGCAGCTTTTCTCAGAGGGGTTTCTACCAGAGAGATTCTAGAAGCTGCTACCTGGAGCTCCGTTCATACGTTCACCAAACATTACCATTTAGCTCTCTTCTCTAAATCCAGAGCAAGCTTTGTCACTGCTGTCCTGCAGGGCCTTATAGCTGCACCTAATGCTGTATAAATCCATCATCCCAACCATAGCTTTGGGATTCTACCCAAATGTAATGACTGCAACGGTGAAACATGAAGTACATAGTACAGTTGTGTACACTTACCATAAATATAGATGTGTGAGTGTATTCACTGTTGCAGCCCCCTGTTTTTTATCTAACTATACCTCTCATTTCTGTTACACCAAAAAGGCTTTTAAAGATAGTATTTGCTTTTGTTTGGAGGTATATGTTTTGTGTTTTTTATTCTACATATATACATATATATATATATATATATATATACACACATATACATATTTTATTTTTTTTATATATATTTCTATATATTTTGTTCCCCATTTGGGGGACACCTGACATCTGGGGCAAGAAAAACTGATGTAATGGCATCTGCTGCTTGTTTTATACCCGTGACGACCTGACGTCATGGAAGAAGGGACAGCAACTGTTGCAGGACCCAAGACTTTGTTAATCAGGCTGTCTGAGGGCAACCTGCCAGCAGATTACCCCAAATGTAATGACTGCAACAGTGAATACACTCAAACATCTACATTTATGGTAAGTGTCCACAACTGGACTTTTCTACTCCATACTGTTCCTGGTGCCCAGAAAAGAGAACTCTTGGTGCCCTATCCTGGATTTGTGAATGCCCAACACCTTCCTGGTGGTACCAAAATTCAAAATGCTTACACTCCAGCAGTTGCTTCCTATGCTAGCCAAGGACTCCTCTCTGGTCACCCTAGACTTAAAAGAAGCTTATCTGCACATCCCCATAAGGCAATCTTGCAGGAAATATCTACGTTTCAGGGCAGGCTCTGTGCTCTAACAGTTCTCTGCACTTCCCTTTGGCTTATCTACTGCACCCAGGATATTAACAAAGTGCTTGGCTCCAGCCATTGCATACTGCAAGCAGAGAAATATTCAAATTTACCCATACTTGGATGATTGCCTGATTCAGGCAGACAGTCAGTAATTGCTACTTCAGCACCTGATGTTTATAAAGAGACTCCTAACTTCCCTGGGGTATACCATCAATGAAAAGAAATCACATCTGGTACCCAGGCAAAAGATTGTATTCCTGGGAGCAAGCTTGAACACAAGTTCCCCAGATGGCATTCCTCACTCCAGAAAAGCAGGTTCATTTGACAAATTACTAGCCACCAAAACCCAGCTATCTGCAAGAAAAATACTGCAAGCCCTAGGGTTCATTCTCCTAATTCCATATGTGAGACTGCATATGAGGAAACTTCAATGGTACTTAAAAAGTCTCTGGTGTCAACATTCTCAAGACCTGAAAACAGTGATTCCTATCATTCCTTGCCTAAGGACAGAGTTCCTTTGGTGGGCAGAGGCTTGCAACCACAAAAAGGGACTCCCTTTCACTCAACCCCTCGCCGCCCAAACCCTGACAACAGACACATCAGACTATGCATGGGGGGCTCACATGGCAGGCAAATGGCATTCAAGGCAAATGGAGCCCTGGACAAATTCACCTGCATATCAATCAAAAAGAAATGTTAGCTGTACAGAATGCACTGACAGCCTTTAAATACCTTATCCTTCCAGGACAACTCTTGATAAAGACCGACAATGCCACAGTTATGTGGTTTTCCTAATCCTCAGAATAATGGGGAAAAGATTTTGCATTCCTTGGACATGCACAGACAGCTCAGGTTTTACCAAAAATAGGACTAAGCCTTTCAAAAAAACTGACCAGCTGTTAGTCAGCTTTGCTGCAGGGGCAGAGGGTAAGGCCATTTCATAGCAAACCATTTCCAAATGGATAGCACACTGCATCCATTTCTGCTACAAACACCATGGAAAACTTATCCCACAGGGATCAAAACTCATTCCACTAGGGCTACCTCAACTTCTACAGCATTTCTCAGGGGAGTCCATACCAGGGACATCCTGGAGGCTGCAACCTGAAGTTCTGTACACACCTTCACCAAGTATTACCACTTACCTGTCTTTTCTAAATCCAGAGCTGGATTTGCCACAGCAGTCTTACAGGGCCTGCTAGCTAGCCCAAATACTTCTTGACTGCCTCCACCCTTCTTCAGCTTCGGGAAGAAAAACAAGTATGATGACTGCAACAGTGAAACATGAAGAACATAGTAGAGTTGTGTACACTTACCATAAATGTAGATGTTTGAGTGTATTCAGTGTTGCAGTCCTGGTTACCCTCCCTCCAGCCCCCTGACTTCTCTATGCTTTTCAACCTTTACTCTTTTTGGCCATATTTTATGGCTGTGGTATTTACTTTTTACTAGAGGTGTTCCACACCATGTAATTGCTAGCTATTTTGGGGGCTCCTGACATCTGGGGCAAGAAAACCTGATGTAATGTCACCGGCTGTCTGTTTTATACCCCTGACATCATGGAAGAGGTGACAGCATTGATGCAGAAATCCCAAGACTGGGATTCGGGCTGACTGAGGGCTACCTACAGGCAGATAACCAAAGTGTGATGACTGCAACAGTGAATACACTTGAACATCTAAATTTATGGTAAGTGTACACAATTGTACTTTCTTTCTAAAACTACTGAGTTTCTAAGGCCCAGGGTATGAACCACACCCAAAAAAAGATGACCCAAGCAAAGGTACCTGCTTCCTTGCTTCAATCTCCAATGCTTAAAATGGTGAAAGACCTTATTATGCTTATTAGAGGAAACCTGGCTACCCCTTCCAAAAGAAAGAGACTTGTCCCCAGTAGTTTTATTTGAACAGGAGTCCGATGACTGATGCATCTGAATATGAAGATATGCTACCCCTCTCTGCATATGAGGATTCTGATGCAGAGGAATCCATTCCTTCTGCCTCTCCACATGAGGATTTTTCATTTGGGGGAACCCTTCATACTTTAAGGGAGTATTTCCAGTGGGAATGTCAAGACTATCCTCGGTCAAAAAAGAGGCTCGGGGAATTATTAAATTTATCACAGCACAGACCTTTGGCCATTACTCCTGTTCTGGATGTTGTGGATTTTTTTTATGGAATCCAGACTCCTGACACCCTTCCTCCTGCTCCCAGGAAACCTGACAGGTATTAAGAGTCCCTGACTCTCAAATTTCATTTCAAAAATCCTACTGCTGACCCAGAGGTCATCTCTTAAGGACCTAAAGGAATTAAAGCAACTTCAGCTAAGAATCCTACCCCCTCAGACAGGGATTCTTGAGCTTTAGACAGATTGGGTAAAAAAGTATATACCTCTGCTACTCTTGCTATTAGAGCATTACATTGTCAGTTGCATATGCTGAAATATCAGCAGCATACCATAGAACTTCTCAAACAAAAAATATCTTCCTTACCTGCTTGTGCAGAAAATAATTACAACAGCTAATGCATTCTGCAAGTCAAGTAACTAAGCACACCTTGCAATGTGTCTTTGATGCCCTAGAAGCATCTTGCAGGACAGCAGTCACTGGTTATGTCCTTAGCATACTTGGCTTAAGGAACAGATCTTGCCAGACCATGTCAAATCCAAATTATTGGACCCACCATTGAACAAAGACAACTTATTTGGCACCAAGGCAGAAGAGGTCTTAAAAAATATGGCAGAAAAAGCTAAATCTATGCAGACAGTTAATGACTTCTTACAGGTCCAGCCTCCGAGGTTCAGCAGGCATTGCCCCTCCAAGCACTGGTCCTTTCCTGCCCCCTCCAGGGCAGCTCAGCCCAGACCCTGGGGAAACAGACCCCCCCCCCAGACAGCAGCCCCAGGGAATGCAGAGATCTAAACAATGGAGATCCTCCTCTTCAAAACAGGGAGTGCAAAGCCACCCCCTTATGGTAAGAACTCACAATGACTTTACACCTCCACCCCTTACCTCTGCCCACCTGCTTGTGCACCTAGGAGGAAAACTCTCTTTCCATGCAAGAAACTGGGTCACTATTACCAATGACCGATGGGTCCTCAACATAGTGTCCCAGGGATACAAATTTTATTTCCACACTCCACCAACCCCAAAAGGGTTCCCAGAGCTTCCTCCAAACCAGTGGGCAGAAGCCAAAAAGCAAGTCTTTTCCCTGCTCTACACGAGGGCAATACAACATGTTCCTGCAGAACAGATAGGCCAAGGCTTCTACTCCAGACTCCTCCTGGTACCCAGAAAAGAGGGCACATGGTGCCCCATCCTTGATCTATCCATTCTAAACACCTTTCTGATGATACCAAAATTCAAAATGCATACCCTCCAGCAACTTCCACCAATGCTTTCCAAGGATGCTTGGTTAGCCACCCTAGACCAAAAAGAGACCTACCTACACATTCCAGTCATGGAATCCTGCAGGAAATACCTTTGTTTCAGGGCAGGATCCATGCACTTTCAGTTCTCTGTGCTTCCCCTTGGCTTATCCACTGCTCCCAGAGTTTTCACAAAATGTCTGGCTCCCGCAATTGCTTTTTACAGACGAAGAAATATTCAAATTTACCCATACTTGGATGATTGCCTGATTCAGGCAGACAGTCAGGAAAAGCTGTTACAGCACCTGACTCTTGAAAAGGACCTACTGACCTCCTTGGGGTATACTATCAATGAAAAGAAATCAAAACTAGTCCTCACACAAAGTTGTTTTCCTGGGAGCAAGCCTGGACACAGCATCCCAGATGACATTCCTTACTCCAGAAAAACAAGCCTACCTGACAGGCTACTTCTCTCAACTAGCCACCAGACTCCAGTTAACTGCAAGGAAAATCCTGCAAGCTCTAGGGTTCATGGCTTCCTGCATCCTACTCATTCCATATGCCAGACTGCATATGAGGAAACTACTACAATGGTACCTAAAAGCCTTTGGTGTCAACACTCTCAAGACCTGGAAACTCTCATACCAATGATACCTTGTCTAAGGAAAGATTTTCTTTGGTGGGCAGCAGCTTGCAACCACAACATGGGACTTCCCTTCTCACAACCACTCACCACCCAGACCCTTACCACAGATTCATCAGATTTTGCCTGGGGTGCACACCTGGATGGCAGGTGCATTCAGGGCCATTGGAGCCCAAATCAAATACATCTGCACATCAACCAAACAGAGATGTTTGCTGTTCAGCATGCCCTGACAGCCTTTAGACCCCCTGCTCTCCCCGGGGATTCTACTGATCAAAACAGACATCACCACAGTGATGTGGTATATCAGCAGGGAGGAACTCACTCATCCTCTCTGCAGGCTCTCCATGACCCTTTTGGCACACAGCCTTAGTCATGCAACTACACCTGCTAGCACAATTCCTGCAGGGCTGCCTAAACTCTCTGGCAGACAACTTAAGCAGAAACCTGCTAGACCCACGAGTGGCAGCTAGACCACAGAAACTTCACCTTTGTAACCCAGAAATGGGGCATCCCGAAGGTTGACCTCTTTGTCTCCCACTCCAATCATCAGCTAAGAAAATTCTGCACCAAGGAACCTCACAGCAAAGCCTGGAAAGTGGATGCTGTATCCTTCCAGTGGGTAACTATCTCGGTCTATGCATTTCCCCCTCTACCACTCATATCAAGGGTACTGCTCAAAATAAGTGAGGAAAAACCAAGGGCAATCCTGATTGCTCCAGACTGGCCATGCCAGCATTGGTACCCACTGCTGCGCAGCCTGCCACCATGGCACCTACTGCAGATCCCAACACTCCTGACCCAGGGGAATGGAGAATTCATGCATCCCCAATTGCAGACCCTCAACCTGGCTTATTCCCTAACCACCCCTCAAGCTGCCAGCCTAAGCAAACAAGTCCTAGATGTTATATGTGAGGCCAAATTTCCCAGCACTAGGAACTCCTATGCTGATACGTGGAAAAGGTTTTGCACCTGGATCCAGGCTAAGGGAGCTGGAATGGCACAGCCCTCCCTACCTCTCATCCTGAATTACCTGGCAGACCTACTGCACATGGGTCTCTTCTATTAAAATTCATTTCTTTGCCATCTCTGCTCATTACAGCACAGAGCCTCCTTTCTTCTCACACCCTCTCATCAAACAGTTCCTAAGGGGGGCTAACAACTTAAGGCCACCCAGAAGAGCTCCTGCTCCAGCTTGGGACCTTAACTTTGTGTTGGAAAAGCTCACCCTACCCCCCTTTGAACCTGCAGCTTCAGCAGAGTTAAAAGTTCTCTCTTGGAAAACAGCCTTGCTTCTGGCCATCACTTCAGCTAGAAATGTATCTGAGCTACAAGCACTCATGGCTGTAGAGCCCTTCATAATTTTCCCTGCTGACAGAGTCTCACTCAGGACTAACCCATATTTCATGCCTAAACTGGTGTCCAGTTTGGCTCTCAAACAATCCGTACGTTTGCCCACCTTTTTCCCTAACCCACAAAACAAGGGGGAAAGGATTCTGCACTCTCTAGATGTATACAGACAGCTCAGATTCTATCTGGACATGACTAAATCTTTCAGAAAAACTGATCATTTGCTAGTCAGCTTCACAGCAGGAGCAGAGGGCAAGGCCTTATCCAAACAATCTCCAAATAGATAGCACACTGCATCCATTTCTGCTACAGACAGCATGGGAAACCACCCCAAAGGGGGTCAGGACACATCCCACTGGAGCAATCTCCACCTCTGCAGCCTTTTTCAGAGGGGTCCCTACCAGGGGCATCCTGGAGGCTGCAACATGGACATCTGTTTGTACCTTCACCAAGCATTGCCACTTGCCTATCTCCTTCAAATCCAGGGCAGGTTTTGCCACTGCAGTCTTGCAGGGCATCCTAGCCAGCCCACAGTCTTCTTGCCTCCACCCTTTTCTTCATCTTTGGGAATCAACCCAAATGTGATGACTGCAACAGTGAAACATGAAGAACATAGTACAGTTGTGTACACTTACCATAAATGTAGATGTTCAAGTGTATTCACTGTTGCAGTCCTGGTCTCCCTCTCTCCACCCCCTTGTCTCTCTCTTCCTCTCTCCTTACAGGGATTTTTTGGTATTTACTTTCTACTGGTGGTGTTCTTCTACCATAACCTAGTTCTCTATTTGGGAGGCTCCTGACAGTTATGGAAAGAAAAACTGATGTGATGGCATCGGCTGCCTGATTTAATACCACTGATGACCTGATGTCATTCCTGGAGTGACAGCAACTGACGCAGAAATACTAAGCCTCTGGTTTTCGGGCTGACTGAGGGCTACCCCTGGCAGGATAACCCAAATGTGATGACTGCAACAGTGAAAACACTCTAACATCTACATTTATAGTGTGTACACAACTGTACTTTTATCTCCTGTCTCAAAATCATGGATCTTTAATGCACTTAAGTATTTATGTCTATCAGTTTGTTTTAGGAAACTTGTTATAATAATTCATGCAGAAGTATATATGGTGTTTCTGAAGTAGGGAAAATCCATATCTTCTTGACTCGATGGATGATTTGGAACTGGGAGTGATAGCATCTCCTTAGGAATTATGTTGTACAGCTTAAATGGCACAACTGTGTAATTTTTTTCACCTAACTAAAGCACTTCCCTATGAATAATCAAGACATGATTGCTGACAGCTCTGTTGGACTAGAGGGATAAAGGCCTTACCACAGCCCAGGCAACTAGAGTTCAGTTAGTGGCTCATGCACATGGCAGAGCAAGCAAGGAAGATGGGCATGCCCATCCTTGTAATAGAAACAGTCTCTGATTGTGTTACAAATTTGCAGTAAAGGAATGGGCCTGCAGCCTGGGGGCATGTTTAAGTGGTTCACCAAGTCTCTGATGGCTAATGAACTTCACTGGATATTGCTCAGGAGAATGCACTTGCATAGAGAAAGTGGCCTCCTCAGTGATATGGGACTCCTACCCTTCCTCTATGGGGAAACAAAGAAACAGCCAGCCCTCATGGCTGGCCAAATGATGCCACCCAGAGGGCTATTAGAGGATTTGGCAAGATTCCTACCAATATGGAACAAATGGGCTGAAGTCTGATTTGAAGGCTTCTTGGGGTGAAATCTGGAGAGAAAAAAAGACATGATTGCTAAGGTAAATGCTCAATTACAACTGATAAAGAATATAATATGGCTAAATTCCACATGCACAAATTAAAATAAAATTTTTTCTACTCTGGTCCCAACCCTGCATCCCCATATTGAGACAAGTCCCCACTCATGCCCCATTTTCTATGTAATAACTGAGTGGTCCAACAACAGCGGGTAAAGGAAAAATCCATCAAAATTGTGCATATCTGCATCATACAAATGGCAATCCTGCAGTGTATACTTGTGTAGAACTTGACATGCAAGTGAATCTGACCATTTTAGATGTGATTCACATAGCCCTTAAACATTTATTTTCTCAGCTGATTTAGAAGTATTAATTTGTTAGCAATGAAACTGAGCTTTGGATATAACCTACTTCTTCCCTGAGTGAAAAATAAGACTGGGATTTCTTTGTTTGTTGATGACTTTTTCCCAGGGCATTATTTTTACTGTAATGTCTTTCAGCAGCTGCAGTTCTAAGTCAGTATCGGTACACTTCTGAATTATTTTTTTTTCCTTTTTCTGCTGAGAGTTTTAACTGTAAAATTTCCCCAAGAATCTCTAGTAGTATTTCTAGCAGGTCTTTATGCTTTTCTGACAAATATGCCTACTCAGCAAATCTACTAAATGTAGTTGCTTGTCAGGTCTATATGTCATGTTTGGATCATAATTCTCTATATTATGTAACTACAGTCTAGGAGGTATATTGTGCAAAGACTCTTCTAATCTGTATTACATGAGTTTGTGGTCTTATTTGAACAAAATTAATGTGTGCTTATTCATGGAAATTATATCAGTATATTATTGCTAACAGTTCCTCTCTAAGTATCTCTCTCTTGTGCATATATGAATGTTGAATCATAGTCAGTCTGTTCTTTTATAGGATTATAGCTGTTCTTGCCACATTAAAGTACTTTATTTTTGTAGCATCTGGAATCAGTCTGTAGACATCTTGGGACTTTTTTTTCTATTTATAGTGCAAGTCCTAGGCTGTATCTTGCACTTACAGCTTGCTTAGTGATGGATATATAAGGTCTACTAGGAGCAAAGTTTGCAGGATGCTACATGTTTCTTTACACCTCTAGAATTCCTGCTGGTCTTCTGACCTTGGCATTTTTATAGTAGCTCTTTTTTGAATCACATTTCAGACCATCTGATATTAGAATGTAACACACATATTTCAGATTTATCAGTCTTATTTTATGTTTGCTGTTGAACACAATTATAGTGTATTAATCTGTTTAACAACTGTAGCAGTTGCTTGCCATGTTGTCTTCATGTTTGGCTCCATTGTAATAAACTATCCATTATTTTTACATGCTTTCCAAGTCTGTCTTCAGTTACTTGGACAGCAGCTTTTTGGAACACTTCAGATGCTGATTAACAAGCATAAATCTAAGAAATGTTTGCATTCCTAATGGTGTGTTAAATGTAGACAGTCTGAAGTTGTATTAATTTAAGCTGTCTGACATAATCCTTTGATTTGCCTCGATTACTGGAGAGGTTAGCATTTTTTTCTTGAGACCATTTCAGATTCTTTCATCTGCTCCTTTGTTTATAAGCAGTGGGTTATGCTTTACTTTTCATCACCTTGTTCAAATATTGCAGGTCAATATAATTCTAAAATGTATCTTTCCTTACTTCAGTGACCATAGCATTCACCTCATTCTTTTGTCTCCAGTTGCCTTGATGACATCTAGGGTCTTTGTTCTGTACAGATCATGTTCTGTTTACTTCTGAGTGCTGCTGGAAATTTTTGAGGGGCATTTGTCAGTGGCACTACATCCAATTTTAAGTGGCACTGCATCCAGTTTTATGGTATTCCTTTGTTAGTGGCACTACATCCAATTTTAAGTGGCACTGCATCCAGTTTTATTTACATGTGGTATTCTCCTTATAGGCTTATGCATATGAATAAACTGGCATGTTCCTGCAGGATGTCTCTACTGTATTTTTGTATTGTGTCTGAAATTTCTCTGACAGTGTGCTTGAATTTTTACAGGTGCAGTTTTTTCTTTCATGCTGTGAACTCCCCCAGCATCCCTTCTTAACCATTTTAGCATTTTTTAAGTAACACAATCTAGAACATTAGAATTTACTTCTTTATTCACAACTGTTTAGTAAAGAAGACTGAACTTTTTATTTTTTCAATTACCTCATGGCCAGAATAGGTAATCAAGATGCATGTGGCTCTTCACTGAGAACCACCTCTTCTCTAATTTGAAATCATTTTCTGTCAAGGTACTGTACACTTGCACCTACATCTGAGTTAAATTCTGTATTTTATATTCCATTTAATTGTCAGTATTTCTTTCCAATAGCCTAACTTGCATTTTTTCCTCATTGTGTCTGCATTTCTAGAATTCGTAGTATCAAGTCTTTTGACTTCCACTGTACCCACAAGCATTTCATTTTTATCCTTCTGTTCAGCAAAATACAAAATGTCCTTCTGGTCCTATGTTGCAGTATTCTAGTTGTGGGATTTCCTGCCCTCAGCCAATGCATACGTCAGCTCCTATACAAAAGCTTCAGCTTGGCTGTTGCAGCGTGTGTGGGATGTCAGACATGAGGCCATAAACCAGGGGCTTTAAATGTGATGTCTGCATGCACATTCCCCAGAACTTTTCAGCCACAGATGACCGATGCATTGTGTGATCGCTTCTTCTCAGATGTCACATCTAAAAGCTAAGTAACCCATTAGGTTTCTGTTTTTCCTTACATAGCCAATTGTTATTGCTTAGGCTTGGTTGTTGTAGCAATTTTTAGCTGATGTCAGGTCAAAAGGGAAAATACCAATGTGGTGCCAGATACCCCATAAAGTCACCCATGATAAGTGTGTTTTTTTGCTTAGGCCGGGAGCACGACCATTCCGCCTGCTCCATTTGTCAATCATTTGTGCCAAAGACCCTTCACAGCCATCTGGCCACATTAAACCTATACCTAGAAAATCAGCACCTTAAGAGGGTTAGCCCTAAGAATGGATCCTCCATCAGAGGCCACACCCGAGACTCTGTGTAAGAAGGCCAAGATTCCTAGGCATTCCTCACCTGCTGCTTCATTACTGGACGCCCCACCAACTGCCGATTTAGGAGTTGAGGGGTGCCCGAAGGATCTGTCGGCTTCAGCAGCGACCTTTGAGGAAGCCATTTTCAGCCAATGACTGACACATCCTCGGAGCCTACCCAGACACCGACTACTGTCGATGTCGAGGAGGAACCAGATTCTGTGGTACCTCTGACTGGGATCCAGACCACTGAAATGGTTGCCTCAAAACCTGACTCCAGGCCAGTTCCAACTTCCACCCCAGCCAAAAAGAAACAGAAAACCAAGCATGCTTCCTCCTCCTCTGCAGAAGGCCTACCAGATTGGCAGTCCTTCACAATCCTCCCTATGCATGTCTTTATGGCCCTTAGGCCTACAGCCTCAACATCCACTACTCTGCCTTTACTCAGCCCTAGGCCTGCCCATGCCTCTTCCATCCCACCCATGACCTCTCAGGTTAGGGAGGAAGAGCATGATGCTTCTTTTCTTCCTCAAAGGATTCTATTTCATACACCTCCCAGATTGCATCTCCCCAGGAGTATTATTCTCCTGATGAGGAATCTGTTGAAGTGGATTCTCCCCCTGAGGATATTACCTTTGGTGAGACTATTACCAAAATGAAAGATTATTTGAAATGGGATACTTCTCAAATGACTGACACCCAAAAGAGGTACTTTGAGCTCCTGCAGGTAGAATCCCTCTCATTCTGCTGTTCCTCTGGTTCTGCCTGCTTACTTGGATGCCTTTAATTCAGCATCTAAGGCCTCAGACTCACAGCCACCTGCCCCCAAGCACCCTGACCACTTCTACAAGGTGCAGTAGGAGCAAAAATTCTTAGTTAAAACACCCTTGGCAGATCCAGCAGTGATTGCCACCTTCCCTGATAAGCAATCCAGACTGCTTCCTTCTGCCGCTCTCCCACCCACTGATAAGGATAGCAAATCTATGGATAGGATTGGCAAGAAAGTATACACCTTCTCCACATTGGCTTTCAGAGCAATTAATTATCAAACCCAGATGACTAAGTATGCTATGGACTTGGTGTCTCAGGCATCCTCCATGCTGGCTTCTATCCCTGACAGTCCCATTAAGGCTGACATGTTCTCCAAACTGTCCCTGGCTCAGCAAGTAGCCAGGCACTCTATTAGATGCAGCTATAATGCGGCAGAAGCATCTGCCCACTCTGCAACATCTGCTTCTGCCTTCAGGAGATACTCCTGGCAGAGACATCAGAATCTCCCAGAAGACTTCAAATCCAACCCCCCTGAATCACAATTTCCTTTTTGGGAAACAATCTGCAAGAAAAAAGTAAGGAATTGCAGGACATTAAACATCTACTGGTGTCCCCCATTCCCAAGTATTACAGAAACTACCCTGCTAAGACCACCTTTGTAAGGCTTAACCCTCCACAGATGGGTGCTTCCTCTTCCAGATCTAGAAGAGGGGCAAGAAGACCTACCACCTCCTCAGCCCAGACAATCCTTGCAGGACAGAGGAGGTCCCAATAATGTGTGACTGCCTTACCCACGTGCCACTCTCTGCACGCCTTCCCCTACTACCTCTACTTCTGGTAAACCATCACCATGGACCAATGGCTACTATCCATTATCCAAAAAGGATTTTGCCTATCCTGGAAAGAAAAAACACCCAGGAGGGGTATCCCATATCCCGTCAAAAAACAACTACAGCTCCTTCCACAGGTTTTGTCAGACCTGCTAAAGCTAAGCACCATAGAACTGGTCCCATCAGGACAGGAATGAAAGGGATTTTACTCCCGTCTCTTCCTGGTTCCCAAAAAAGACAGCCCCTTGAGACCCACCTTGGACTGCTCCTTTCTAAATCTTCACCTTCAGGTACTCAGCTTCAGAACGCTATGACTTCCACCCTGCTACCTCTTATTCCAGCCAAGGTCTTTATGGCCACCCTGGACCTAAAAGAGGCCTACTTTCACATACCCATCAGGACTTCCCATAGAAGATTCTTGCATTTTTCTGGGCCCTCCTCTCATTTCCATTTTACTGCTTTGCCCTTTGGTTTGTCCACTGTCCCCTGAGTGTTTACAAAATGCCTAGCCCCAGCCATTGCCTTCTGCAGAACTCGAGGAACTCTTATTTACCCCTATCAGGACAACATCCTAATACTGGCAGAGTCAAAAGATACCTTCTCAAAGCATCTGCACTTCACCATGTCCTTTCTGCAAAATCTAGGGTTCACCATTAACCTCCCAAAGTCCTCACTGAACCCAGATCAAGACAACATTTTTCTAGGTTGCAGAATCAGAATGGACAAAATGAAGGCCTTTCTCACACATAGCAAGGTACTATCCCTGAATTCCCACTTCAAGGAGATCCTATACTCAGAAGGTAACTGCAAGGCAATTCCTTCATCTCCTGGGCTTAATGGTAGCAACCATCTCTGTGCTACCACTGCCCAGAATGCACATGCGCAAGCTACAGTGTTACCTCAAAAACATTTGGTCGCAGCACCTGAATCACCTAGAACAGGTTATTTCCCTTCTTCCCTGTCTACAGAAATCAGCTGATGGATCCAGCTAAACCCAGGGCTTCCACTACTACCTCCTACCCCAACCAAAATAATGCATACTGATCTGTCCGATTCAGGTTGGGGTGCGACACTGGCATCTTACAGGGTTCAGGCAAACTGGCACCCTTCTCTACAGACCAAACACATCAGTGTCAGAGAAATGACAGCAATCTTCCTAGCTCTAAACACCTTTACCCCTCTAATTTTACCAGGGGTACTTCTGATAGTGACAGACAACACCACTGTAATGTGGTACCTCAACAAACAAGGAGGAACAAAAGCTTATCAGATGTGCAGACTAACCCTGCTGATATGGGACCTAGCCTCTCGCCTCAACCTGTCCCTTCAGGCAAGCTACATCCCCTCATAGGACAAGCAAGTAAGCAGATCCCCTAAGTAGAACATCCTCTCCAGAACATGAATGGATGCTGGACAGGACTGTCGTCCTAGATATAGTCCACCGGTGGGGCACTCCACAAATAGACTGTTCGCCTCCCCCCAGAACAGGCAGCTGCAGACCTTCTGCTCAAAGACCTACTCCCCCTAGCATAGAGAGTAGACGCTTTCAGCATCTATTTGTTTCCCACAAGTTAAACAGTTATTAACTTAATCTGACATCGGCTGAGGCAAATTGAAAATCTTGAGTGTCTCCCCAATGGCCAAGGTACTTAGCACTGAAGTCTTCGGATAGCAAATTTACAGGAGCTGGCACTGGCACTCCTGAACTGCTTCTGCTTCAAGGGCACCACTGGCAAGAAAGACTGAGGAAGATGGCATCGGCTGACACTTTGTTATCCCTGACTCTGTGCGTGATAAGGTGACATCAGCTCCCTTTCAGACCCAGACTTTGGAATCCAGAGGATGTGCTGCCTGAGGGAGGCCAGGACAACCCATATGTGATGACTGTAGATGCATACCTATCTACATTTATGGTAGGTACAAAACTGTACTTTGCTATCATTTCAGCTAGAAGGATTTCAGAGTTGCAAGCCTTGATGGCTGGTCCCTCCTACACTACCTTCCACAAGGACAGGGTCACCCTGAGAACTAATCCCTCCTTTATGCCCAGTGTGGTCAGTAACTTGTCTCTTAACCAATTTATCCACTTACCCACCTTTTTTCCCTCTCCCACTAATGAAGGAGAAGAGGATACTGCACTCTCTGGATGTGCACAGGCAATTGAGATTTTACCTGGACAAAACCAAATTCATTAGGAACTCGTAGCAACTCTTTTCCTTGCCCAATGCCCTCGGGTGGAAGGAAACAGTCTCCAAACAAACCATTGCATCCTGGATCAAGAAAACCATTTGTCTATGCTACTCCCGCCATGGGAAAAGCCCCCCTGTGGGAGTAAAGTCACACTCAACAATAATAGTGGCCACCTCCAAGGCTTTCATAAAAGGTCTGGACACGGCATCCATTATGGAAGCAGCCACATGGTCCACTATCCACACCTTTATCAAACATTACAAACATGACCAAGTCTCCAGAGCTCATGCAGGATTCACCAGGGCTATCCTACAGGGCTTTGTAGAATCATCATCAGCCATCAGCCTATCATCCATCTAAGCTTTGGTACTCTCCCGCAACTAGAATACTGCAACATAAGAATAGAAGGACATAGAATAGTTGTGTAAAATCTTACCATAACCATAGATGTCCTTCTCTTCCATGTTGCAGTATTCCTTCCCACTCACCATTTCCCCTCTTCATTCTCCTTTATCCCCAGCTAGAATCTGGTACCTATCTATGCTGCAAAAGCACCCCAGGGTCACATACCTGACACTTCTGTCTTTTCCACCTGCTGGGCCTCCTCTACCTGCTGGCCTTCAAGTTCTGAGGAATGTGCATGCAGACGTCACATTTAAGGCCCCCTGGTTTATGGCCATACATCTGGCAAGACTGTATGTTTTCATCTTACTGTTGCTGATCCCCAGTCACAATACTTGTATTTGTTACCTAAAATTCACAGAAACACCCAGGAAGACCTATCGTCTTGGGTAGATGCTCTTTAACTGAGCCTCTTTCGGCATTCTTGACCAAATATCTCAAACCTTTATTACCATTAATCAGGTCCAAAATCCAGGACACCACATAATTTTTGCATATCATTTCGGACACACAGTTGGAACCCCATTGGCCAGTATTCCCCATTGGGCTGGTCTTGAAACCATTGAATACTGGTTGAAAAGGGCAAATATATATCCACCGGGCTTTAATACACTTTTGATTTGCATGACTGAACACGTTCTTAGCAAGAATGTATTTTACTTTCATGGCAAATGCTACTGGCAAGTCAAGGGCACTGCTATGGAAGCGTCTTTCACTCCCATATATGCAGATTTGTTCATGGGATTCCTAGAGGACCAACTGATCTATAATGCTAGTCATAGGTAGGTACTAGGCTATTAGCCCTAGGGCCTATATAAGCCTAGCCAAAAAGGTACCCTGGCTTTCGCCACCAAATTATCATAACTTATATATATATCAGAAATTGACATTTGGAGATGTTATCTGGATGATTGCTGGATGGTATGGAGAGCAGATGAGATCTATTTACATGAATTCATGCAATATCTGAATGAGAATAAATGGGGAATTGAATTCACGGTGCATTACCATCTAATGGAAATTAATTTTTTGGATGTTACTGCAAGTAGGGAGAGGGACCAAACACTTGGTACTAAGGTGTTTTGGAAACATCCCCAATATAATACGCTACTCCATGCCTCCAGCTTTCATCCCAGACATATAATTAATAATATTCCCAAATATCAATTTCTCCACATTAGATGTATATGTTCCTCTGAAAAATGCTATTAGGAATTCCAACATAATCTCATTAATAGATTTGATCACAGTGGTTATGATCATAACACTGTTTTGACTGCCAGCAATTGGGTTTCTACACAAACCAGATCTGATTTATTAACACATAGATCCTGAGATTTTGGTGACAATGCCAATCTTAGACTTGTCACTACTTATGGGCATAACACCAATGTCCTTAGGTACTTTGTTGATTGTTGTTGGGGTATTTTAAGGTCAGATGATAGAATCTCTGAAATTTTGGGGCCTAGGTGCTTGTTTTCTTTTTGATAGGGCCCCACTCTGGGGCCACACCTTAGCCATTACAAACATAGTAGGGAGATTACTCAATCATAGACTACCCTATTCAGAGATCTACTCAAGGGCTGTTTCCCCTGTGGTTATTGTTATGTCTGTCAATATGTTCTTAAATCCAAAAGTTTCACTAGTGCAAATACATCAAAAGTTTATGACATCCTATTTTTTGGTAACTGTAGCATGGACTGGCTTGTTTACTTAGCCAGTTGTTCCTGTTCAGCATTTTATGTGGGCCAAACATCAAGGTCCCTGCGGGTTCGGATTTCTGAACATTTAAGTGATATTTGAAACAAACAAGCTTCCAGCTCATTATATAAGCATACTTTGCAACATACTACAGCACAGTTTGCTTTTACCATTATTGACATAATAAAAGGAAACCGACAGGGCAAATGAGTTGGCACTGTTTTAAATATTAAAGAACATAATTGGATTATCAGACTTGGGGGGGATTGTTCAGGCCTTCTCTTAATGAGCAAGTGCAATTAATTATTAATTGGAGTGCGATGTGTATTTAAATTAGTAAAATTTTTTTGTTCACTGAGGAAGGCATATTGATGCCGAAACCGGTTTGACTGTCCTGCTATAGCTTTTTGGAGTTGCCATAATAAAGAGCTTTTGGGTTTCACTACTTGGTGCTGGCCGCTTTGTGATTGCCTTGCATCTGACATCCCACGCATGCTTCAACAGCCAAGCTGAAGCTTTTGTATAGGAGCTGATGTACGAGTCACCTGAGGGCAGGAAATCCCACTACTAGAATACTGCAACATGGAAGAGAAGGACATCTATGGTTATGGTAAGATTTTACACAACTATTCTTTCTTTTGAATACACTTTTGTTAGATTTAACACATTTTTCCAAAATGCCCTTTTTGCTGTACAAATTTTACATACTTGATTAAGTAGAAAACATCTCTTCATGTCATGTTGATGTACATCTACTGTAGGCTTGAATAAAGTGTAAAAACTGATGATCATTTATCATCCATGTTAGAGCTTCATTCTCTAATGTTACTTTTGCAACACATTCTAGCTTTAATTCTAATTTTTGCCATATTATGTGTCTTGCATTTTGCCTTGCACATGTTTATCAATTAGACTTTTAACTGTGTACACACACATATCCTTGGCTTTTGTTAAGGTTGTATTTGTTTCTGTTAAAAGCCTTCAGCATTTTAATTATTGTCTTGTACAACATATTTTTGTCTGTTATTAAAGAATCATGCAAACGTCCTGACTGAAATCACTTTTGCAATATTCCAAATGGAATGACCTCCGCTCACAAGCGTAGGGGTATATATATATATATATATATATATAAGTGGACATATGAGCATAATTCCTCAGTCTGTCTTGCTGCCAGACCAAACACAGATCTCACATCCATTGGTCTGATCTTCACATGGTTGTTTGTACTGTAAGCCTTATTGGCTTCAGATAAGTGCCCCTTACCATCCTTCTAGTTTAAACTGGCTCCCTGTAATTTTGTTAGATGTCAGCTAGAAGGGGTAAGTGTTAATACAGCAGGCAGGTACCCTACAAAGACCTCCATATGCAGTGTATTTTCTACTTGGGCACAGAACACCACTACAGATATTGTTCTATTTGCCAATCATTTGCACCCAAGGCATTACATTACTGTTTGTCTTCACTGAACACTTTCTTAGAGACTAAATGACTGAAGCCTTTGGCCCAATCAAAGATGAATTCCTTCACAACTGATGTACCTTCCACTCCTAAGTAAAAAAATCAGAAGACTTAGGCCTAAAACTGTCTACCCAGCCTGATTCCAACATGCCTGCAGAGGTTACAGAAACCACAGTATTTCTGACTACCTTAGACACCAATGTCTGTTGTGACCCTGTTGGAGGCCAGTATGGCAGCAGAGGACCAAATGTCCAAAGACACTGCTACTGAAACTGAGAAGGGGGAACCCATGGATCATTGCCTAAGAGAGGGACCTGAAGGTATCCTGCAAATCTTTGTATGGGAAGAGATTCCTGAAAAGCTGATTGAAATGTATCGGGGGTCAGAGCCTCTGCACTTGATAGAAGTGGACATCACCGCAAAGAAAATGCAATAAAAGACTAATTGTCCTCCACTTCTGGGGAGGAGTGGATGTACTTTTCTCAGGACCTGTTCGAGGCCATTATGGCTCCTAAATCTCTTTCCTTTTCAGCTCCTCCATCCACTGCACAGAGGATACCTCAGATTCTAATGACCATTCCTTAGCTTATTATTCTCAGATTACCTGTCCTGGCCATGTACCCTCAGATGATGAGGATTCTCTATCTCTTTCTTCCCCTGTTGAGGAGGCATCCTTCATGGAGAGCATTGTAAATATGATGAAACATTTTGAGTGGGAGTCTAAGCAAATCTGTGATGTTCAAGAGAGACACTGCAGTCCTATCCCTTTTTCATTTCTAGAGGTCTCCTAGATGCTTTCACATTCATATCTACAGCTCCTGATCCTCAGCCCCCTAGTTACCAGAGGACCTAGGAGATTCTACAAGGTTCCACATGGTCTTAAGTTTCTTTATAAAAGTCCTTTAGCTGGCCCTTCAGGTGTTTCTTTCACCTTAGACTAACATCTAAACTACTGCTAAATGTTGCAGGGCTATGGAGAGATGGGGAAAAAAGGTCTACACTTTCTCTACCCTGGCCTTCAGCACTGTAATCAGACTTGGGAGGTATCTGGTCATCTATCTGTCTTTAACAATCTGAACAAGGCTTTGGCTGACATGTCAGGCATAGAATAGACTCCGGGCAACATATTTAATTATTGGTAAATCAGGCCACTCAAGTGGCTTGGCTTAGTATAAAATGTAGTTATGATGCTGTTGAAGTCTCTTCATGAGCACCTGCTACTGGATTTATCATTTGGTCAAGCACCTGGCTGTGTAGCCAGCCCCTGACAGAAGATTTAAATACTACACTCAGATTCCCTCCTTGACAGGGACCTTTTGTAAGGACCACAGGCATCTAACTTATTCAAGACTTTGCAGGAGCAAGGTAAAACTATGAAGAACTCCAGACACACTTCTTACCTCTGTATCTAGATCCCAGAGGAATTACCCAGCCAAGCCCACTTCCTGTGTAAGATGGGAACATAGGCCTTCTCAGAAACACAAGAAGGCACCCAGAAAAAGATTTATTTGAAAACCTGAAAAGTACCCCAGATCTGGGAGGTCTCCCTTCACAGTTAAGTCTTTGTGACTATCTTTCCAAACCCCTCTCCTTTATTTCTACCCTTCCCCTTTCAAGAAAACACTCTTTCCATTACAAATTGTGAAAAAATTACCGCAGACAAGTAGGTGCTCACCATAAAAATGTTAGAGTATTTCCTATAAAGAGCTACCTCCCTTAAAAGGCATTCCACTTCTGCCCCAAAACCAGTCAAATCTTACCTCTCCCATCCTTCTGGAACTCCAGTCCCAAGTCACCATAGAATCAGTTCCTCCTTAGTTTGTGGGATGAGGATTCTACTCCAGACTGTTTCTGGTACAAAGAAAAGGACATTGGAGACCCATACTGGATTTCTCCCAGCTCAACCCACTTTCAAAATGCTGTGTCTTCAAACCCCTTCTCCCCTTTATCCTTCCTCAGAACTGTCTGGTATGTTTGGATTTCAAGAATTTGTACCTGCATAACCTCATAAGCCTGCAGTAAATTCCTGATATTTTCTACCGGCTCATTACATTTTCAGTTTACTGCTTTGCCTTTTGGTCTTTCTACAGCCCCTAGACTCTTCACAAAGTGCCTATCTCCAGTTGTAGCCTGGACTTGGGGAATACAAAATTTCCCCTAACTAGATGATATGCTTATCCAGGCCTCTGCCTTGGATCTTAGTGCAGCATTTCAAGTTTACTCTCACCTTCCTCCTGCTACTAGGATTCACTGTCAGTTTCGCCTTCAGCCCACTCAAGACCTAGTTTTCTTGGGTTAGACAAGACACCAAAAACATGCAGACAATCTTGCCCCAGGAAAAGGTGCAGATCTTCACAATTTACTTCCACTCCCTAGCCTCTCTCCAAGATTGTTTAGCAGGGAAATTTTCAGAGCACTAGGATTCATGACAGCAACCATACAACTGCTTCCTTTAGTCATGTTGCATAAGAAGAAAATTTATTGCTACCAGATAAGAGTACGATCTCAGTATTCTCACCCCCTGGAAACACAGATTTCTCTTAATGCCTTGTCTCAAGGACATTCTATAGTGGGTGAAACAGGTGAACCTTAACAAAGGCCTGACTTTTAATGTACAGTATCCAAGTCAAGAGCTGTACACAGATGCCTTAGATGAGGCTTGAAGGGATATAGATGGGAATCCACAAGGTCCAGGGATATTGGCAGTCCAACCTCAAGGAAGAGCACATCAACCTAAAAGACACGAGGGCTCTCAGTCAGGTCCTACAAGTCTTTGCCCACCACTGAAAATCATGACCTATTACAAGCATTCACAGACAATGGAACATTCATGTTGTACATAAACAAGCGAGGAGGAACCAAATCATACCAGTTGTCCAGGTTGTCTGAGAATGCTTGGGACCTAGCCATCGAGGCAGGCATGTCCCTTCAAGCAGTATACATTCTGTCCCTAGACAATGTCCTGGCAGACTCTTAGCAGGTTTATCAAAGATTGCCATGACTGGATGCTCAAAAAATGTCTTCCTAAATATAGCCTACTGGTGGGAAGCACTACAGATAGACTTATTTACCTCAGAGAACAACAGACAGATTCCCCTCTTTTGCACCAGGAATCCTTGGCTTGGAGGACTGATGCATTATCCTTCCAGTTTGTTTCTGCTCCCTTCCACTTCCAATGCTACCAAAGTTCTGTTAATGATCCAAAAAGAAAACAAAAAATCCTATTGATGACTCCCTTTTGGCCAAGACAGCATTTGATGTTCTTCGTATTTCACTGTTGCAGTCATCACTTGTGGATTATCCCTGCTGGGTAGCCCTTGGTCGGCCCAAATTCTCCAGTCAAGCTTTTCCCCTGCACCAGCTGCAGTCACATCTGGACTGACGCCAGGTCATCAGTGATATAAAAGAGAGCAGCTGGCACCATTACACCTGTCTTTTTTTGCCATGGAGCCCTAAACAAAAGCAGTTTGCATGTGTGCCAGTCGGTCGTTGCCAGAGTAGAAGTTGAATCAGAAAAAGACTAAAGCCAAGTACCCCATTGGGGATCTTTTCCTTGCACTAACCGATGTCCAAAAAAAGTCAATAATTGTCTCCGCTGTGGAAAACAAATATCACACCAAGACTTCCATACTTTGTTTGTTACTTGTCTAGGCCCAGACCACGACATCCGCCATTGTCGGTTCTGCGCATTTTTCAATTTAGGACTATTCACTATAGAGCTGATTTTGTAGCCAGGCATTTCCATAGTAGTTCCCCGCATTACAAAATGGCATCTGTTGATTAGCAGTCTGTGGATATTCCCAAAAAATGAAAAGATAAAGAAAGGGACAAACCACACAGACTTGAGCCTTCAGACGACCCATCCCAGAAGCAAGTAGTCAGTTCTCAGGAATTCAGTGAGGCGCATTCACAGCCCCTGATGACTGACTTGTTTCCTTTGCAGGCCTCTACCGAGAACCTTTTGGAGTCCAGTATGCCACTGGGGAATGCTTCATGATCCGATCGCTCGGTTGTCTCTCGCTTCGGTTGGGTCCGATTCAAGGCAAAAATCCAACATCTTCACATACTCCATGCTTAAGGGGCAGTGGAGCCTGTGCCACAGGAGCAAGCAAGAAAAGGTTTGTACTCCAGACTGTTCCTATTGCCAAGAAAATAAGGCAGTTGGTGACCCATCCTTGACCTGTCCACTCTAAACACCTTCCTAGAGGTTCCAAAATTAAAAATGCTAACTCTTCAAAAACTTTTATCAATGCTGGGAAAAGATGCATGGCTAGCCACCTTAGACCTAAAGGGTGCCTACCTTCATATACCCATAAGGGAGTCTTGCAAAAAATACCTATGCTTCAGAGGAGGTTCACTACACTTTCAGTTCTCTGCGGTACCCTTTGGCTTATCTACAACGCCCAGGGTCTTCACAAAATGCCTGGTCCCAGGGGTTGCCTTCTGCAGACAGCAAAACATCCAGATTTACCGTTACCTGGATGACTGCCTAATCCAGGCAGACAACAAAGAGACGTTACTACAGTACCTGCTCTTTGTACAAACAACCCTAACCTCTTTAGGGTTCACTATTAACAGGAAAAAATCAAACCTAAACCCCTCCAGGCAGATCACCTTCTTGGTGCACTCCTGGACACAGTCTCCCAAACAGCCTTCCTGTCATCAGAAAAACAATGCTTTCTGCCAAATTACTTCTCCCAGCTAGCTCTCAGAAAAAAACTCACAGCAAGGAAAATTCTGCAAGCACTGGGTTACATGTCATCCTGCATTCTCATGATTCCCCTGGCTAGGCTGCACATGAGGAAACTCCAGTGGTACCTAAAGAACCTTTGGTGCCAACACTCAATCTATGGAGACCACTCTCCCCCTCATTGCATGCATAAGGAATGAGTTTCTGTGGTGGACAGAGGCATGCACTCAGAACAAGGGCCTTCCCTTCACCTACCTTCCCCAAAGCCAGACTATCACCCACAGATGCATCAGAACTAGCTTGGGGCACTCATTTAGACACCCAGTGCACCCAAGGCTCTTGGGACCTCAGGCACCTTCACTGGCACATCTACCTAAAGGAAATGATGGCAGTTTACAAGGCTTTCACGTCCTTCCAAGACCACCTAAACCAGGAGTCCTCCTCATAAAAACAGACAATACCACAGTCATGTGGTACATCAACAAGCAGGGGGGACACACTCCTACCCTCTCTGCTGACTAGCCATGAGCCTCTGGCAGACAGCCTCCTCCATGGGCCTGCACCTTATAGCCCAAACAATACCCTAGAAGATCATCTAAGCAGAAACTACTTAGACCCCATGAGTGGATACTCCAAAAGGGGACATTCCTCCAAATCACCCAGGCCTGGGGGAGACCAGAGGTGGACCTCTTCGCCTCACAACACAACAATCAGCTGCACAAATTCTGCACCAGGGAGATGTTCATCGTGCATACAGCTGCAGTCATAACAGATGGGTTCTCCTGCCGTCAGGTGGGTCCTCGGTCGGCCGAATTCCAAAGTCTAGGTCCGGCGTTGGTTGTTGTCGCTTCTTCCCTGACGTCAGTGTGACAGGGGTATAAAAGAACCAGCCAACGCCATTTTCTTCAGTCTTTCTTGCCGCGCGGTGCCCGAAGCAGAAGCAGTTCGCAAGTGCCGGTCGGCCAGCTCCTGAAATTACAAAAATTTTGAAACTGAAGTCTTCTTGAAAGCTAAGTACCCCGTTGGGGAAACTTTTCTTGCCTCAGACCGATGTCAGACAAAGTTAATAATTGTATTTCATGTGGGAAGCAAATACCGCATAAGGATTTCCATTCCCTCTGTATACCTTGTTTAGGCACAGACCACGATGTCTCGGTCTGTCGCTTTTGTGCTACATTTAACAAACGCACCATTAAGCGTCGGGCGGAGTTCGCCCAGCATTATTTTGGAAAAACATTTAATTATATTATGTCATCGGATACTCCGACTCCAGTTTTGTCTAAAAAACGCAAAGATAAGGGCCGACACACAAGGTCCGCGGCCTCTACCGACACCATGCCAAAGCCGACTACACACGGTCTGGTTCTCAGCGAGGCGCCTACGCAGCCCCTGACTACCGACGACACTTCATTGGTGGTGTCTCCTGTGCCCGAGGTCACAGGCTCCTCGGCCCACACCCCGACTACAGATACCGAAGCCACTCTTGGCATTGAACCTCAAAATGTGGACAGGTCTACCTCCACTCAAGGTGTCTTCAGGCCTTCCGCTTCTTTCTCCATCAAGGCTTTCACTAAGTCTAAAGCAGCCATGCACTCTAAGAGACAAGCTACACAGGGCCCATCTCCAGGCCCCATGCCTAAAAAGCAGATGCTTAAAATGGCTGAGGATTTAATTACTCTTATCAGGGGTTCTCAACCCCCACCGGACAAAAGGCCCAGAGTGGAGGAAGAATCTCCCTCCTCTGATCAGGGCTCCATTATTTCAGAGCACTCTGATGATCAGGAACATTCTTACTCCCCTTTTGAAGACTCTGATGTGGAGGAGTCCATTCCTTCTGTATCCCCCCCAGAGGATTACTCATTTGGGGAAACTTTGCATACTTTAAGGGAACACTTCCACTGGGAAGGCCAAGATTATTCAGATTCCAAGAAAAGGCTTATGGAATTTCTCTTACTACCTCAGCACAGGCCTCTGGCTACACCTCCTGTCTTGGACATCCTAGATTGTGTTTACTCGGAGGCCTGTCTTAACCCGGACTCTCTGCCTCCAGCCTCAGTTAAGCCTGCCAGGTACTACAGGGTTCCTGACTCACACCAATTTCTATACAAAAGCCATGCTGCTGACCCAGAAACCATCTCACAGGGCCCCAAGGGAATTAAGGCCTCCACTGCTAAAAATCCTTTACCTTCCGAGAGAGATTCCAGATCCTTAGAAAGGTGGGGAAAAAAGGTATATACCTCGGCTACCTTAACCATGAGGGCCTTAAACTGTCAGTTCCATATGCTAAAATACCAACAGTTTTTTATTATCACAATTGAAAAGTAAAATGTCACAACCTGAACAACCAGACTTGAAGGAGTTGCAGGATTTGATGCATAGTGCAGAACAAGTGGGTAAGCATACCTTACAATGTGGTTTTGATGCTCTAGAGGCCTCATGTAGAGCTGCTGTTACAGGATCAGTCATACGTAGACATGCCTGGCTCAAGGAACAAACCTTGCCTGATCATGTCAAAGCTAAATTACTAGATGCCCCTCTTCAAAAGGATGTATTATTTGGTGCTAATGCTGAGGAGGTATTAAGGAAAATGGAGGAAAAGGCTAAATCAATGCAAACTGCGAAAGAATTTCTACAAGTACAATCCCCATGTTTCAGTAGAAATTGGCCTTCCAAAAATTGGTCCTTTCCAGCCACGGACAGACCCCAAAGAGGCAGATACAGGCACCCGAGGGGCAGAGGACAATCCCAAGGATCGTTTAGAGGCAGACAATGGCAAGCTCCTACACAAAGAGGTGGTGAGGATAACTCGCAATCATTCAGAAAGCAAGCCCAATGACTTTCTCCTTTGCATGCCAAGCAAGACTCAAATGGCAGCCCCCTTAGGAGGAAAGCTGGCATTATTTTCAAAGAATTGGCATATTGTCACAAAAGACAAATGGATCCTGGACATTATAAACAGAGGCTACAGATTCCATTTTCACACCCTTCCAAAAATGAGGCATGCCAAACCTGCCACACAATCAAAGGGCAGAGGCACAAAGGCAAATTACTAATCTCATAGACATGAAAGCTATTCAAGAGGTACCTACGCACGAACAAGGTCAAGGTTTTTATTCCAGGCTATTCCTGGTACCAAGGAAGGGAAAAGATTGGAGACCTATTTTGGACCTGTCCATCCTAAACACATTTCTACTCGTACCAAAATTCAAGATGCTCACTCTACAGCAACTCCTTCCCATGCTGGGCAAGGAGTCTTGGCTGGTAACATTGGACCTCAAGGAGGCATACCTGCATGTCCCAATCAGACAAGATTGCAGAAGATACCTCAGATTTCTTGCAGGTTCAACCCATTATCAATTCTCTGCATTGCCCTTTGGCTTATCTACTGCACCCAGAGTATTCACGAAATGCCTGGCATCAGTAATTGCCTACTGCAGACTTCAAGGGATACAAATATACCCTTATTTGGACGACTGCCTGATCCAAGCGGACAGCAAGCACATTCTTCTGAAACATCTGACTTAGGTAATAATGTTGTTGAGCTCTCTGGGATACACAGTCAACAAAAAGAAATCAAGACTAATACCCTCTCGGAAGATAATTTTCCTGGGTGCCAACTTGGACACAAACACCCAGATGGCCTACCTCACACCAGAGAAGCAGGGGCAACTAACTCAATACATCAGAGCACTAGCAAATTGCACCAGGCTGACTGCAAGGAAAATCCTACAGGCTCTGGGATTCATGGCATCTTGCATCTTACTAATCCCATGTGCAAAGCTGCATATGAGGAAACTTCAATGGTACCTGAAAAACATATGGTCTCAACACAGCCACAGTTTGGAAACAATAATACCACTGATTCCATGTCTGCAAAAGGAATTTCTGTGGTGGGCTCAAGCATGCCAAACAAACACAGGTCTTCCATTCAGCAAGCCTCAAGCAAATCAAGTCATCACAACAGACGCCTCGGACTACGCCTGGGGGGCGCACATGACAGATCAGTGCATTCAGGGCAAATGGTCCCACTCTGGAACATGGCCATGGACTTAAACATCGATCTACAAGCACAGTACTTGCCAGGCAAGGAAAACATGCTGGCAGACAACCTAAGCAGAAATATGACAGATCCACATGAATAGAAGTTGCATCCAAAAGTTTTTACAGAAATAATCCAAGCATGGGGAAGGCCAGACATAGATCTCTTTGCCTCCCACAAAAATCACCAATTGACAAAATTCTGCTCAAGGATTTTCCATCCAAAGGCCTGGAGAGTGGACGCTCTCTTTCAGTTGGACATCAATGACAGTTTATGCCTTTCCACCTCTTCCTCTGCTGCCCAAAGTTCTATTGAAAACCAGAGCAGACAGACCAAAGATGATTCTCATTGCTCCGGACTGGCCAAGACAACACTGGTACCCACTTCTGAGGAGCCTGATGCATTCCCCACCATGGACCCTGCCACTAATGCCTCTTCTTCTGACTCAGCACAGCTTCAAAACTCTTCACAGCCAGCTAAAAACACTCAACCTAGCAGCATGGAAGATTCCTTAGCATCACAACAGACCCTACTCTCCAAGGAGGTGCAGGATGTCATTTTGGAGGCCAGAAGGCCGTCAACTAGAAAAGCTTACTCCGCAAAATGGAAACGATTTTGTGTCTGGAATGAGAAAAAGGGCCAGGATCCTGGAAAACTGAATTTACCTCAAATACTACAGTATTTAGCTGAGCTGCTAAGCAGTAGACTTCCATTCTCCTCCATCAAAATCCATGCCTCAGCCATTTCTGCAGAATACAACACTGATCCACCCTTATTCTCTCACCCTCTCTTAAGACAGTTCCTCAGAGGGGCTAAGAATCTAAGACCCCCAAGAAAACAACCAATACCTGCTTGGGATCTCAATTTAATTCTGGAAAAACTGACCTTGCCTCCCTTTGAGCCAGCTGCCTCATCAGATTTGCAATATTTGTCCTGGAAAACAGCTTTCCTTCTGGCTATTACCTCAGCTCATAGAGTTTCAGAACTACAAGCTCTCATGGCTGTGCAGCCTTTTATCATCTTCCATCAGGACAGAGTTTCCTTATGAACCAACCCATCCTTTATGCCTAAAGTGGTATCCAGGGTAGCTTTGAATCAGGCCATACACTTACCTACCTTTTATCCTAATCCTCAAAACAAAGGGGAGAGATTACTACATTCCTTGGACATCCACAGACAACTACATTATTATCTGGACAAAACAAAGCCTTTCAGAAAATCAGAACAGCTCTTTGTGTCCTATGCTGTAGGAGCTCAAGGAAAGCCAATTTCGAAACAGACAATCTCAAAATGGATAGCCCACTGCATACGTTTTTGCTATTCTTTTCATGGCAAAACTGTACCCACAGGCATCAGATCTCACTCCACAAGGGCCACAGCTACCTCTGCAGCTTTCCTCAGAGGAGTTCCTACCAAAGATATTTTGGAAGTAGCCACTTGGAGTTCTGTGCATACCTTCTCCAAGCACTACCACCTACCATTATACTCCAAAACTAGAGCAGGCTTTGCCACTGCAGTCTTGCAGGGCATCCTGGCTCCTCCTAGTTCCACCTAGTGCCTACCACCCCTTTCTTAGCTTTGGGATTCTACCCATCTGTTATGACTGCAGCTGTATGCACGATGAACATAGTACAGTTTTGTACCTACCATAAATGTAGATGTTCGAGTGCTAATACAGCTGCAGTCCAGGTTTCCCTCCCTCCTTCCCCTCTTGGGACAGGCCTATAGGCTAACACATCCTCATACAACCTGATTGGGGTATTCATTTATGGTGTATTTGCTTGCAACTACTGTATTTTGATTATATTGCAGTGCTTTATTACACAAATTTATGTATTGCCTTCCTTCTGGGGGCACCCGACATCTGGGGCAAGAAAAACTGAAGAAAATGGCGTCGGCTGGTTCTTTTATACCCCTGTCGCACTAACGTCAGGGAAGAAGTGACGACAGTAGACGCTGGACCTAGACTTTGGAATTCGGCTGACCGAGGACCCGCCTGACGGCAGGAGAACCCATCTGTTATGACTGCAGCTGTATTAGCACTTGAACATCTACATTTATGGTAGGTACAAAACTGTACTTTCCACCCCTTGGCTTGGAAAGTGGATGCTCTTTCATTCCAATGGACCAATCTCTTCATTTATGTGCCCCCCCCCACCCTCACTCCCAAGGGCACTGCTCAAAGTAAGGCAGGAAGGGACCAAAAGCCATCCTTATAGCACCAGATTGGCCCAGGCAACATTAGTACCCCTTGCTGCTCAGCCTGACCATGGAGCCTTACAGGCCCCTTCCTTTAACTGCAGACCTCCTGACACAAGCCAGAGGGGAGATTCAGCACCCAAACCTGCACACTGTCAAACTTTCTGCATGGCTTATCCCCCAGGGACCAGGGATAACCCACAGTTGAGCAAGCAGGTCCTAGACATTATTAAGGAAGCCAGAAGGCCCAGCACCAGGAAATCTTACTCAGAGAAACGGAAAAGATTCAACTCCTGATGCCTATCAAAAGGTCACAGCAGCTCCCAGCTGTCCCTTCCACTTATTTTGGACTACCTAGCAGAATTACTTAACAAGGGCCTCTCCTTTCCCTCCATTAAAATCCACGCCTCAGCCATTTCAGCACATGTTCATGCTGAACAGCCTGTCTTCTCTCATCCTTTGATTAAGCCATTCCTCAGAGGAGTATGTAACATTAGGCCCCCTAGAAGGGCACCCACTCCATCCTGGGACCTGAACTATGTCTTAGAAAAGCTGACTTTGCCTCTCTTCAAACCAGCTGCATCAGCAGACCTAACATACCTTTCCTGAAAGACTGCCTTCCTCTTGGCTATTACTTCAACTAGAAGGGTGTCAGAACATCAAGCACTCATGGCCACTGAACCCTTCATTTTCTTCTATGCAGACAGGGTGTCTCTCAAGACTAATTCCTCATTCATGCCAAAGGTAGTACCAGATGTGACCCTAAACCAGGCTATACATCTCCTCATCCTTTTTCCAAACCCTCAGAATAAAGGGGAGATAATTCTGCACACACTGGATGTGCATAGACAGTTAAGATACTACCTGGACAGAACAAAGTCCATTAGGAAGACAGATCAACTGTTGGTTAGCTTCACCCCAAGGAAAGAGGGGAAGCCTATCTCCAAGCAGACCATTTCAAAATGGATATCTTGCTGCATACAATTCTGCTACACTTTTCATGGGAAAGATCCTCTTAAATCTATCAGAACACATTCCACTAGGGCAGCCTCTACTTCCGCTACCTTCCTTAGAGGAGTACCCACCAGGGACATCCTGGAAGCTCCCACTTTGACCTCAGTCCACACCTTCGCCAAATGTTACCCACATATCTCTGTTCTCCAGGGCTCAGGCAGGCATTGCCTCTGCAGTCCTGCAAGGCATGCTAGCTCAATCCTAGGAGTTTCATACTTCCATCCTCCCTGAACTCGGCTTTGGGAATCCTCCCACAAGTGATGACTGCAACAGTGAAACATGAAGAACATAGTACAATTGTGTACCATAAATGTAGATGTTCAAGTGTATTCACTGTTGCATTCCTATTTACCCTTCCACCTTCCCCCTTAATCTTATCCTTTTTGGAGATCAACTGTCATTCTTGTGGCCTTGGGCCACCAGGGCCTCTCTAAAACATTTCCTTCAAGGGGCTCCTACAGGTTAGGGCAAGAAAGTATACACAACTGTACTTTCCCTCTTCTCTATCCCTTAGCCAGGGACAATCACCACAAACTATGCCACAAAGTGGACCTGATCACACAAAACAAGGGCTTGTTGCTCCACCCAACCTATCATCCATCAGCGTAAGCCTGTGGATAAAAGGATTCTGATGTCTTCCAGACAACACTTTTCTGAGGACATGCTCTGGGTTTTCCAGGAGGCAAGGAAACCCCCCTCATGAAAATCCTACTTAGCCAAATAAAAGAGATTTTCATTATGGTGTTCACCAATCACGAGATTATAAAATTGGAGATTTATTTTGTCTTATTCTATTTGTGTGAGCAGTCTCTTATTTTTCTGTTAAAATCCCCCTTTCAGCCATTTTGGCTTGGCTTCCCCTTTTGTGCCCACATGTGAGGTCAAACAGTTTTTTAAAAATGGAGTTCTGCAGTTAAACCTTAAAATTCCCTGCATCTTCCTTTGATCCAGTCTCTACTTCTAATCTCAAATTTTACATTTGTAAAACCATTTTGTTGCTGCTGTTGCTTCTGCTTGGAGAGTCTCAGAACTACAGGCTGTCATGAGTGTCCATGAGAGTCCGCTCCTTTTTCATGCCAAAAATAGTAAATAGATGTCCCTCAACCAAACCATCAATGTACCTACCTTCTTCCTCAATCCACAGAACAGGGTGAAAGACTTATTCACTCCATAGATGTGCACAGACAACTAAGATTCTGTCTGGACATATTTATAATACAGATCTACTGTTTGCTTCATAGTCTAAACAGGGTCATCCAGTTTCCAAACTATTGCAAGCTTGATTTCTAAGTTCATTTCACTTTACTTGCACCATGGCAAATCCTTGCCTTCCTCACTGTACTAGAGCAGCAGCCTCATCTGGGGCTTTCTACAAAGGGGTAGATTCCAGAACCATCCTGAAATCTGATACCTAGTCTTCTCTACACACATTCACTGAAGACTACAGGATTTATACCTTTTCCAGGTCTAAGGCAGCCTTTGCCAGGTCTGTCTTTTCTGGCCTCCTGGACAATTCTCACCATTCTCAGCCATCTTCCCTTCTGGTCCCTTAAGCTTTGTGAATCATCTATCTGTTTGGAATACTGCAAGAGTAATGTCAGTCAGGACGTAGTGCTGTTGTGTAAGAACTTACTATAGCAATAAATGCCCTACTGACCACTTTTGTAGTCATCCTTCCCACTCTCCTTTCACCTTCTTGACATTTCCCATTCTTCCTTTTATCTGCTGCCCTTTCTGACAGACCATAGAACTGAGGGGACCATCTCTTCTCCTGCTATATCCTTCTTAGCTGACTACTTTTATCTTAAATGTCTTTAGGCTGCTGGCTTGAAAATGGTCTGAAGAATTACCCTCATACATCTGCTTGTGTATCACTTTGCTTGCAAGTTGATGTCATATGTCAGACATATGCTTCTGGGAAGGTTTAGGCTTTGGTACCTTGATCAGACATCAGCAGTGAAAATCTGTCTGTTTTTAATATTGTAACAGAGATCAGTTAGGCCATCTACTGCTATTTTCAAGTACTTTCTCCAGAATCACTGTTTTTGCTTTATTCAGTTAACTAGTATTTTCTCTAAGACTTTGAACTGTTTTAGAGGGCAGATATCTAATAGAGGGTTTTCACATTTATTTCATACATTGAGCAGGATAAGACTGAAGATACGTTTTGGGGACTGGTTTCTTATTACAACAATGTGTGTACATATGTGTGTATATATGTAATGTATAAAATACAGATAAGCACAGATGTGATGAAGGATGCTAACTGCTTGCAGATAAAGCTACATTAATCAGTTATGTATTGAAGAAAGTCATTGCAAAGTGTGCAGTGTAGTATGAGTAGGATTGTGATGTATTTATACCTGGATTAACATTAGTTGGAGCTGACTGCTTAACCAAACTTTGAATGCAGTCCACCTAGAGCAGAATCCACACTGCAATTGTGATTTTTTTGTTTTGTTTGTTTTGGAGAGTGGTGGAGGAGAGTGGGAATGAGAAACACTTCAAAGGAAAAGGGGGAGGAGTAATTATTGTAATAGAAACATTATTGGTTTCAATCAAAGTCTACCAACACGTGTCATCAGTGATATATACCAGGTTTGGTTAGTGCCAGCAAAATTTTGACTTTTAATGAGCCATTTTGTTTTTTCTTTTGGAAAGCACAAGCTGACTACAATTGCAATTCTATCTAATTAGTGCATTGTAGTGGTGAAAAAGGCTAAAATGTCTGTTTGTTTCAGCCATCCCTCATATATACGCATGCATATTTGCATACACGAATGTAAAAAAACACCACCAATATCACTGACCACAGTCTGTTGGTGCTATTTCATACTTTAAAGAAAACCATTCCATCTGCAGGTTACTCAAAAACACTTTTGCTTCTACCTCCATCTACTGGTATCTCTTACTGCACCCACATCCAAATTGAAATTTGCAGATGGATGAAAAATCTGTCAGTAATTTATCCTTACCTGTTTTCTTTGGTTTTCATAACTGTAAATAAAACAAAATGATTAACCTAGCTCACACATACCAAGAACTCTATTTCTGTGCAGTCGTGAAATGCTGGAAAGTTATATAACTTATTGCAAGGTTGCTGTAGTAGAGTATAAACAATTCAGATGGATATTCTGGCAGTGCAAGGCTTCAGTGCTTTCCACATATTTAGACCATCAGCTGCATAGACCGGGACAAAAGGAGGAGGAGTCTCTGTCTGTATTAGAAACAAGTATAACTATACATTGGTTAAACAGGATGATGCCTTGGAATTTATCCACATGGAAATCACCATAGACAAAGTCCCATACTATATTCTAGCAAATTAATAGGTTACCCTGTATATCCCCAGAATCCCATAGCTAACAACTAGAGCTATTGGAGACAGTCACCATTAAACCAATTACACCTTTCATGGGAGACATAA
Organism: Protopterus annectens; assembly: GCF_019279795.1. NCBI lineage: Eukaryota > Metazoa > Chordata > Ceratodontiformes > Protopteridae > Protopterus > Protopterus annectens. The sequence goes on along the minus strand of NC_056735.1, from coordinate 750,819,796 downwards.
CCTACCCTTCTATGGACTGAGAAACAGACACTGCCTCATATTCAGGCAAAATGATTTCTGGACTTTACCTCATTACAGCTAAGTGCAACTTCAGGTCTTTCTGCAGTTAACTCCTACAGCCCCTCTAGGTGTCAAGTATTGCTTGTTCGTGTTTGCATTAATAATTCCAAAACCTTGCTTACATACAGAGTATCAAAAGATTTCATTTTGAAGCATACATGATGGCAAGCACAATTGTATAGGTATTTGACCTGTATCTAATGCAGCTAAAAAGATATTGAATATTTGTATAATGTTTGTCTTGTAATAATTCATATGTCTCTAATTATCTCAACATTCAGGCAATGCAGAGGGAACTGCACCTCATATGAACGCTCACAGCTATATGAAGAAAATCCTGCAGGCAGTATGTTTGTATCTTGCTTGAGTGGTTACTGAGATATAATCTGTTTATGCACAACAAAATTAATATTCACTGTCTTTAGTTTGGCAGATAAAATCCAGTTTAAAGCATTGAACTGAATGAATGCCACTAATGTAAAGATTAATTTATAGTGAATAGTTTGCCATTTAGTTTTCTTTTAACACTTATGGTTCTGGAGATATGAATATTCGTTTGAACTGTAGGGTGATAACTTCATTTTTAAAGGCTCAAGCCACACCCAGTGGAAGTAAAAGGTACACACTCAAAAGAGCTGTACTGGAGGGAATGAGTTAAAGCAAAGACATAATGTGCATACCCACCAAGCAGAAGTTCAACCATACTGGACTTTATACCCACCAATATGGGAGAAGGCTGCACCCCAAAATGTCTTATCTTCACTGGTGAGGTCAGACCACAAATCTGCCCCCCCCCCCAAAGAAAAATAAATAAAAATCATTCCAGTAACCCCGGTAAATGTAATAAGAACTTTTCCAAAGCAAACTCCATACCATTAAGCAATAGTTTGTCAAAATTCATTGCTCCTTCCAAACCGGAGTTCACAGCAACCTTTGCAAAATTGTTCATCGGGATCCTGTGCACCCATGTAAATGGCTGTGTAAAGGCTGCTGAACCTACTAAAAGTAAGTCCAGAACAAACTCTAAAAGCAAACCATGCTGGTGGAATCCAAACTTTAATAGGGTATGTAGCAAAAGGAAAAAAGTCATGGCTACAACTAGGAAGAGATAGGAACTTTCAAATGAAACTAAGGAAAGTAAGAGGACTAATTTAGTCCAACAAGGCCAATTATGAGGTCAAGATAGCCACACAGGCTGAAGACAGCCACAAAGCCTTCTACAGCTGTTTCCAAAACCTCAAAGGTAGCATACACCAGTGTGCCAAACTTGGTAGTTAGTGGTGCCCCCTTCACTGAGAAGAACAGCATAGAAAATTTTCTGGCTGACAAATTCAGCTCAAACTTCACTTCCCACTCCACCTTGCCACCCCGATGAAATACCTACTAGCTAACCTCTCCCTAATCATTAACAGGGAGAAGGTCCTGGTGGTACTTGCTAAGGCCTAAAACACAGCCTCAATGAGCCCTGACAATACTATAAGATGTCTCTTAAATAGCCATTAAGGTAAAACAGGCTCTGTGCCATGAAAATGGAGGACTACATTGGTTATCCCAATTTAAAAAGATGGATCATCAACTGACCCTGGAAATTATAGACTTATTAGTCTGACTAGTCTAATATGCAAAGCTGTGGAATGAATTATCATGGAAATGATCAGCAAAGACAATAGGCAAGCTTCAGCCACTGGACCCAGCCCAGTCTGGCTTTATCAAAGGAAGGTCATGCCTACAAAACTTGGTAAGACTTTTTTTGAGAAAGGCACCAAGGCAATGGTTGTGGGGAAAACTATGAATATCACCTACCTGGACCTGGCTAAGGCATTTCATACAATACTCCATTCTGGTATAGTTGACAAATTCCCTGTACTGGGCATAGCCCCCTACATAACTTGGATTGCCAGCTGGCTTGCAGACAGGACCCAATCACTGATCCCACCTCCACTAAGAAACTGGACACCCCTCACATCCTTTTCCTGCTGTAGTCTTAAAAGGCTGTATCTCTGTCTTCTGCCCTTTAAGGTTATTTGTCTTCCAAAGTCCTTCCCTCCACTTTCATTGCCATTGTTTGTTGTGTATGATATTTAAGTACTTTTCCTACCATTATTTTCCATATATCCATAAAACTAAATGCCCACCCAGCAAACCACCATTGTTCTTGAGTAAACTTTCCTTACTACAAATTGTCCCCTGCTCATTTTCTCAAAGCTCTTATCTACTTGGTGCCCTTGCTTCACTCTGAGAAGGTCCTGCTCCATCATTGGCAGATAAATAGTTTTATTGTTTCATACTTCAGTCAACTACTTTAGATTGCTACTGCTTTATGTTTGCTTTATTTGTTGATTTTTTTTCCCTTTAAATCATTTTAAAGGTCCCCAACACTTGAAATTGTCTTGTCCAGGTAGTTTGTTTAAGTTGTTTCATTGTAGTGTTACACTCTTAAGCAATCATTATGGTGTTTTTACATTAAGATGTTAGCAGTGCCCTTTACAAACACCTACACAATAAATTTTATCTGTAAAACTCATCTTAGAACTGAAACCTCTAACTTGGTGTGTCTAAACCAAAGCCATTGCATGAAGACAAGTTTAGAGCAGCTAATCTGTATGTTAATCAGCACTACAGTCTAATATAGTCTGGTGCCAAACCCCAGAGACCACCCAAGGAGATGTCTATGTAACCCAATCCATAACCTACAGTAGCCCACCCAAACACAGGTCCGGACCACATGGGTATGCAATTTCTAAATGTCTCCATTGCCAGCTTGGTAGATTTGAGTATCTTGAGATAATGTAACAATTGTTTCATGTTAATAGACTATCATTTAATTTTTAAAGAATCAAACACAGTATGTAAGAGATGCACATACAATTTCTCTGAAGGCAAAAATCTTGCATACAAACAAGGTTGTCAAGAACTTGTGTACCACATTCACCAAACACAGCGTCACTTAACAGCAATCTTTTCAAACCTCAAAGATTTCCTAAGCTTATAAATGGCAATGCCTATCCTCAGCAATCTCTAAAGCACTCCCCAAATCAACATCAAATACTACACATATGCCCTAAGAGCAAAGCCTGTAAGACAAGTGCCAATATGCCCTAAGAGCAAAGCTTGTAAGACAAGTGCCTTATACAAACACACCATACTGCATACAAATGCTGTATTCAGCTTTACAGTGATTGATAGAACAGGGGGTCCAGATCCCATAAATCTTTTTGGCATCAAATACTAAATACCAAGGAGAAAAAAATGGATCATTAAGTTAGGGGGCTTATTTAAACCTGGACTAAATGAGCACATTTAATTGGTCAGATGTCTGATTTGTAATTGAATATAAGGAGCAATATGTTTAATGAATTCACACTGATGAAGGCTAAGTAACAGTATAGCAGAAACCGGTCTGATTTTTACTCATGTGCTTTTGCACTAAATAAAAAGTCTGATAATACTGCCACTGTTTGCTGGTCTTGTTACATTTGGATTGAGACCTTGCAGCTGCCGTACTTGCGGGGGTTACTTCACATTGGATTTCCTCCTTCTCTCTGCTGTTGGCCTGTGGCGTTTCTGGGCTTGGATTACCCTTTGTTGTTGGTTTCAACCCTGCTTTTTTGTGACCAATCTACCAAGATGAAGAAACCATTTTTTCTTGCCCTTTTGGAGTTAAAAACAGGACTGTATAAATTTGGAAATGCTTTTACATGTTTTTGGGAGATGTCTTTGTATTGGGGCCCTCGCAATTTTAACACGCTTCAGTATGCAGTATGGTGTGTGATTATACAATGCACTAAATGCTGTTATATATGTGCTGTTCATTGGAACTATTTCATTTATTGGGAATCTTTTGAATCGCAAGCACCCCATACCTTCTAGCTTTGTTCATCATTTGGGATGATTACTGTTTTCTGACTATGTATGTATACAGATGTGATGGGCTTTCAGTTATGACTTTGCTATATTACATGAAGCAGTCTTTTTCATGTTCGTGAATTTTGAACAAGACTAATATTCCTCAAAATGATCATTATTTAGCCAAATTGATTCATTTCTTTACCCGGGTAGGCCACTGCGCATTTATTTGCGTATCAAGGAACAACGGTCTTCATACTTTTGTATGTAGGACACCATTTTTTGCTGAAAGGGAATTGCAAGGAGGAGCAGTTATCACTGCTTCAAGAAGTTTGGATTTGGTGTCATGGACATTATTTATAACCTGGGCTATACATTTCGTTGGTGTTGGCTTTCTGATTATCTGGCTTAGGGAAAGCATTGGACACATCGACATGCATCATTTGGAATCATCAGGTTTCTTTTGGTAGGACTCTTATTTTGGATGACATTAAGTCCCTAGGAAGAACATTCTCTGCAATTTTTATATGTTATATTTTAGTGGGACTACTGCTTTTTTTCAAGTTAATATTGATTTCGACCAAACTGTTATTGATACATATTTAGGTAGTTCACTGCTTATTTAACGTTGGCGTATTAACGGGTTCTACATGATTGCGGGACTCCATTTTTTGCAGATAAAGGTATTTGAAGAGTGGGAGCAATTTTCACTGCCTCACTTTTGAATTGGATGTTGTGGGATACGCATTAGAAATATCGCAAAATACGACCAGCATTATTGTACGATTCCTTTGGTCTGATTTTTTCAATAGGGGACATTATGACTCCATGATGGACATATTTAGCAACCTTTACACTTGATTGTGTTGGGTGAACGATACAGGTTTACCTTTAAAAACTTAATTTTGGGCACACTGTACGCTAAAGGAATGTTTTATAACTATCACAACTGTAACATTTACGGTTTACTTATTTAAACTATATGTTTAAATATGTTTCCATGGTACATTTGAATGGCTAGACTTGATGTCCTTCAAGAATGCACCCCCCATCCATGATCTGAGGCGTCTCTGTTTAATTTTGTTATTTGACTTGAGGTCTGTTGAACAAGATGCCTTTATTTATTTAATTGCTTTGCTTGAGCCCACAAGAATTCCTTTTGCAGACATGGAATAAGTGATCGGCTGGGAGAGCTGTGCTAGGCCTTTGAAGTACCTAACTGCTGCTGTTGTTTTTCTCCTGTGAGGTAGGCCATTGTGCTTGTTGTGTCAGTTTGGCTCTAGGAAAATATAATGTTGGTATGGCAGTCCAGCCTTGATTTCTGACTTAAGGTTTGTCTGTTGTCTGCTTGTATGAGGCAGTCGCGTCCAGGTAGGGGTTGAATTCACAAGACAAACAATTTTTAACTTTTTAATTTTTCTTGATTTGTTCTGGGCAAAAAAAAAATGTTCAAAGGTGGTCCTCTTTAGTATGACTTGAAGCTCTGAACACAAAACATGAACTGACCGGCGCCGGCAAACTGCTTCTTGCTTTTTGCTTGTGGCAAGCAGAGAAGAAGAAGAGAAGAATGCGTAGGCGGCGGCCCGATGCCTTTCCAGCCAGCGACACCAGAGAGGGGGGAGACAAGGACCCAGACTTTGGAGACTTGGAAGCCAACCGCCGACCCGAGGGCAGGGCAACAGGACCCTACTTTCTATTTAGCGACTATGGTTTTGGTCATATTTAAGCCTTGACATTATAAGATGAGTTGAGTATGTCTATAGGATGCTCACTATAGGGGTTCATTGTTATGAAGGTTTAGATAACAGTATTGTGCTTTTTTAAAGACATAAATAGATAAGCAGTGCCTATTTATCTCCTTATGGTGCCACACTCCTAATGGGACTTCATAACTTATTTTTGGACATACTGTATGCTAAATGAATGTTTTACAGCCTTAACTATCACATCACTTAAGGTTTACTATTTAAACTGACATTGTTTAATATGTCTCTATGGAGCATTTGAATAGCCATGCCTGTTTCATTCAGCAATGGTGATTTTGGTTACTAGCAGGCCTTGAAATGTTATGATGTTGTGATAGCGTTAATAAAGTGCTTATTACAGGGGTCCATTGTCATGAAGGTTTAGATAAATAGAGCCATACACAAATTGGGCCTATTGCATATGTGCTTAGTAGGTATATTTTCACTCTTTATTATTAGTGTATATATCAGTGTGGGGCTCCCTACTATTTTTGGCCTGCTGTGTTATCAAGGAAGTTGTTTTTAAAATTTTTTTTGACTATAGATAAGAGGGAAGATTTTCTGATGCCTGAATCAATTGAAGCACATTTCTATATCATTATAAATGCCTTTTGGTGTGTTTTAAAAAAAAATGAAATTGGACGCAGCACTTATATTATGTCAGGGGTCTTTATCTAATGAACTCAACACTGTATATATAACAGGGGTTGATATTGTTCATTTACTATTGAGACTGCCTTGAGTTAAGTATTTTACATCCTAACAGCTAGACTTTTATAATGGACTCAGCACTGTAAAATTGGTAATTATACATTACAGGGGCTGATATTGTCCTTATAAAGCAATATAGTGGCTGACATTGTCCTATTTCTGTTTACTATGGTTTATTATGGCCTCGGTGGTGAATTGATGTTTCTCAACTTTTGAACATATTTGAATACTAAGATTTCTGACGTCAGACTTTCTTCTCTGGGGTCTTCTTACATTGGTCAATGTATATATATTTTGTATACATTTACCAATGGAACTAAATAGTTTATTACATGGGTTAGCCTCCAACCAAGAGGATTTGGCCATCTTTGGGCTTGGCACGGCCAATATGGTGGGAAATGACATTGATCCATCCACTACGGAAGATAGCTGTGAAAATATTTTTTCTAAACTTACTAAGCACATGCGGGTACTGCACAATAATGTATGGCATTATAAACTCTTCAGGGCATACATCACCAAAGGGATTACACCAAGAAGCCTACGTATATGCATGCAGCCTCTAGTCAGCAATCCTGATGAGACTCTTTTAAAGGAATGGGGTGAAGCCCAACAGCAAGCTTTATTAAAGTTTGTGGAAATATTGGCTGAACATCACAATAGAGTCATTGATAGTGAAATAGAGTCCATTTCCCAACTGTGTGATACTGTTAGAAGATATGAGGGACAACCTATTTACACTTCCAGTTTGAAAAATCTCAGTCATGAACTTATGACTTTGGAGTCCCAATTAAGAGATAGGAAGAAAAAGAAATTTCTCAGAGACCTAGCAGATTACGACAGGGGAGACCCCTTCAATACAGGGAGAGACAAACATGTCCATTTTGCACAATTTAAAAGGAACCCTTCAAAGAGGAAATGCCCTAGAGACCTCAGTGGAGGAATCCTCTTCAGGTCTGGAGTTTGAGGCTTCAGGTGTCACAGGCTCCCCAGCAGGGAAAAGAAGGAACTCCAATGTCCCTTCGGATTTAAACCTAGGAGAAGCCAAGCATGCCTTCTAAGTACAGACCCAGTAACAGCAGCCCTGCAAGATGCCTCTAGTGAATCAAAATCACATTGCAAAGTATGTTTTCCAGCTTGTTCAGCAGAATGCATTAAATACTGTAAATCCTTTTTTTCAGCATAGTCCGGAATCAACATCATTTTCTGTTTAAGCAATCCAGTAATATGCTGCTGATACTTTAACATATGAAACTGGCAGTTTAAGGCCCTAATGGCCAAGGTTGCAGAAGTGTATACATTCTTACCCCATCTATACAGTGCCCTGGAATCTCTATCAGAGGGGGTAGGATTTTTGGCAGAAAGACTGATAAAATGGCATCGGCTGCATGTTTTATACCCCTGACTACCTGACATCATGGAAGATAAGACGGCAACCGGCGCAGAACCCAAGACTTTGATAATCAGGCCGACTGAGGGCTACTGCAAGCAGATAACCCAAATGTGATGACTGCAACAGTGAATACACTCTAACATCTACATTTATGGTAAGTGTACACAACTGTACTTTAATGTTACCAATATCTCATCTTATGCCCTCTCTACTTTGGACTTGGACATTTTAAATAAAGGTCGATCATTTATTCCTGGATTCCTTGTGCCTGAAGAAAATTTTGCTAGTGACGTAGTAACATTTTATAGGAATTTAAACTTAAAATTATTTTTTCAGGATATAAGCTATCCTCAGAGACTACTGATGAATTCAGATATCATAGATATTCATTTATCCCTCCTATGAACCATAATGTGCTCATGTTTCAAAATTCCATCCTCAAAGATCTGCATTTTCATTCAAGGAATCACAGACCTAAGGCTAACAATATCTCAAAGATCGATATGAATAACATTATAAAGTTAGCCAACAACCATGACCTGGTGATTTTAGGAGCTGATAAGGGAAGGGCTGTGGTGGTGCAGGACTGGACACAGTATGACAGGGAAGCTTACAGACCGCTCTCGGATGTCAGATACTACACCCATTTAAGCACTGACTCCACCCCTTCTTTAAAGAACAGATTGATCAGTTTTTGTCTTTAGCATTAGAAGAGGGCATTATCAACACCACCACTAAGTTACATTTGACATTAATGGATCCTAGCCAACAATATATTTATTTTTTTGCCCAAAACACATAAAAATCCCTGCAGTCCCCCAGGTAGGCCCATTGTTTTGGGGAGGGGTTCTCTCACTGAACCTCTGTCCCTATTCTCACAAAATATCTGAAACCATTACTTAAATGTGTAAGAGCTAGAATCATAGATACCACTGAATTCCTTCAGGTCATTTCTAAAATGCAACTTGAACCGGACTGGTTATTGTGCACACTGGATGTTATAGCCTTGTATACCAATATTCCGCATTGGGCAGGGCTTCTGGCCTTGAAATACTGGTTATACAAAACAGAACTTTACCCACCTGGGTTCAATACATTTCTTATTGGCCTCATGGAACATGTGCTCACTAAGAATGTCTTTTTTTGTCAGGACAAATGTTTCTTGTAGATACAGGGTACAGCCATGGGAGCATCATTTTCCCCAATATATACCGATTTGTTCATGGCATATATTGAGGAACATATCATCTGTGACTGCTCCCACAATCTATTTATGGGAGAGATGGATATTTGGAAGAGATACCTGGATGATTGCTGGCTGGTCTGGAGATTGGATGCTGAATATCTTTTGGAGTTCATTAGTTATTTAAATGAGAACAAATGGGGAATAGAATTTACGGTTAATTATCACAAAGACAGGATCACCTTCTTGGATGTTTTAGTGATTAGGGCTCCAGATCATACCTTGATCACTGAAGTCTGTCGTAAATTCCCTGAACAAAACTCCCTTCTCCATGCCACCAGCTTTCATCTCCCCATATCTGCAAGAACATACCCAAATCCCAATTTATGAGGATGAAACGCATTTGTTCTGATGAGAGCACATATGGGCATTTCAGAGATTACCTGGTATCAAGATTCAGGGACAGGGGGTACAAAATGGGACAGGTTCTACAAGTTAGAAACTGTGTGGAAAATATGGAAAGGGAGGACCTCCTTCAATACAAAGAAAAACATAAAGGTGATGGATTCCCCTTGAGTTTTGTGACTACTTATGGTCGTAACACAGGTGCATTGATGAACAGTGTCCAACACCACTGGAATATCCTGTTGGCTGACAATAGATTAAGTGAAATTTTGGGAAACAAATGTCAATTTTCATTTAGGAAAGGAAAAAACTCTGGCAGCACACTTTAATCATTATAAATATCAGCATGAGAAGGATAAACAGTATGCCCAAGTTACACTTTAAGGGGAGCCATTAATGGGTTGTTTCCCATGCGGACATTGTGTCCATTGTCCTAGGATTCTTAAAAACAAAAGTTTTAGTAGCCAGAATACTGTAAAGGTCTTTGACATTACATTTTTTGCAAACTGTCATACCGATTGGGTAATATACCTTGCTAGCTGCAGGTGTTCAGCTTTTTACATAAGGCAAACATCAAGGCCTTTGAAATTTAGAATGTCCGAACACTTCAGTGACATTAAACATCATAAACAAACTAGTGCCTTATACAAACACACCATACTGCATACAAATATTGTATTCAGCTTTACAGTGATTGATAGAATAGGGGGGTCCAGATCCCATAAATTTGGTTGGCATTAAATAATAAATACCTAGTGTTCATACTGGAGGACTATGGCTGACTAAGTTCATAGATGACTGCAAACTAGAGGCTATAATTGACTCTGGCTGACACAGACATCCTCCAAAAGGGTCTCACTGAGATGGATACCTGGTGTCAAAATCATGGCCTCAAGCTAAATGCCAAAAAATGCACAGTTATCCCCTTTGGAAAAAAACAAAGTACCCACAAACCACCAGATAGGTGGTAGTCCCCAAAATATGGAAGACGTAATAAGGGATCTGGGGACTCAAGTAGATAGTAATCTCACCTTTGATAATCACATTGCCAAAGTGGTTAGAAAATCCTTCCACGTGGCCCACCTAATCACAAAAGGGTTCACATCCAGATCAAAAGAGGTCATTGTGCCCCTCTACTCATCACTCATCAGACCCATCTTAGAGTACAACACCCCATTTGGGATGTACCTTACAAGACACCTGCAACAGCTGGTAAGACCACAGAAGTACCTCACCAAGAGGATCAATGGCCTCAAACAGATGCCCTATGCAGCTCGACTGATGAAACTCCAGTTGTACTCGGTTGCATACCGCCTACTCAGAGGTGATCTTTGCCTGACATACAAGGCCATGTCCAACCCAGAATTGATGGACATGCTCCACCTAAAGAAAACCTTATCCTCTTGAGCCACGCGCTCTAGGGATCTAAACCTCATCACAACAATAAATAGGATGTGCTGGAGGGATAAATTCCTGTCCCAGAGACTTCCCATGCTTTGGAACAAGATCCCAATCTACATTAAGCAGAGCTCCTCGCTAACACTCTTCAAGAGAAACCTTGACGAGTGGATGGGAAACAGAAAGTTTACCCTGGGGATCACTTCAGTGGCTCTGCTGGACAGAGGCACAGGGAGCTAATCTAAGGGGACAGCGAAAGCCAACACATTCTGGCTAGGCTTATAAATGCCTTTGGGCAGATAGCCTAGTACCCACCTATAAACCTATAAAAAATGGATCATTAAATTAGGTGGCTTATTTAAACCTGGACTAAATGAGCACCCTTAATTGGTCACATGTTATATTTATAAATATATATATGGACCAATATGTTTAATGGATTCACACTGATGAAGGCTAAGTAACAGTATAGCCGAAACCAGTCTGATTTTTACTCCTTATGTGCTTTTGCACTAAATAAAAGTCTGATAATACTGCCACTGTTTGCTGGTCTTGTGCTCTTTTGAATTCATTATTGATCTGAGACATACTTCTCTGGACAATATAAAGAGAGATATTTTTGATCTTTCTGGATATGTGTCTCAGACAGGTGTGTACCTTACACTGAACAGCATTCTAGCTTCACTAAGAACAATACATTATGAACAAAAGAAGTTTAATGTCAATAATTGACAGTTTCTTGTGATTTTCTAGTGGGATTCATTATTTGCCAGTATAGGAGGACATGATTAAAAAATGTTACTTTGCAAAGGATGGTCTGCACCCCCCCCCCCTCCGGCTTCCAAATCTTGGCTAAAACTTTATCAACCCCTCTTAGTCTTTTTTAGGCAATGTCAAAATGGCAAACCTACCAACATAGCAAATAAATCCTTGATAAAGAAAGGTTTTCAGGGTGGTTATTCAGCGGAGTACCAAGGACAAACAAAAAGAGAAATACTTATATTAATTGCAAGAGGAGCTCCAACAGTGATAGAAGAAGATAAAAAGATAATGACAGATTTCTAGTGCTAAGGGGCTACTGGTAAGGGAGGAGGATTACACTGGCACGTATTTATATTCCACCTAAAACTGCTATAGTGGAGCTTAAGAAAATTCTGGGAGAAATAATCAGTTTTCACCAAGGAGTATTACTTGTAGGTGGGGACTGGAATTTGATTTATAGCATTGAAAGTGTGTCTGGGGACCCAAAAGTGAAAATATAACAAAGGAGAGTAGTTGTTTGAAGAAATTTATGAAAATATTTGGCATGGAAGATGTAAATACAGTAATAGGAGTTTGGAGTGAGTAAACATATTATTCCCTAAGATGTAAAAACTGGGCTAGGCTAGACAGAATTTACATTTCACAGGAACACGTACATATAATTGAAGGTCTTGATACCCACCCAATAAATGTTTCAGATCATGCTCTAATAGCTAAAATAAAAACACAGGGTAATGAAATACAAATGAGACTTTGGCACTTTCCCATCTGTTGAAAAGAGAGGAATTTAAGGAATGGGTTGTGGAGATTATTCAGGAGCCGTTTGCATAGACATTTCATCTGGAAATATATCTAGGGAGTGGGATAAAATTAAGGAAGATTTTAAAAATAGAGTATAAATAAAAGAAAGGGAGCTATGGTCAAGAAGTAACAATAATTATTTAGAGGGACTGACAAATGTTGAAGTATTGCAGAATGGAGGAATCTCACAGGACAAGAAGAGGATCCACTGTATAATGCTAGGCAGAAAATAAGGGATTACCTCAATGACATGCATGAGCTTAGAAAGATTGCTGTTAATTAACTGTTTTTTGATAATAACTACAGCACAAAAGCTTTTAGCACAATGACTCAGGCAACAGAAAGTAGAAAGGGCTGTCACCACACTTAGAGGGCCTGTAACAAAGCATGTAACAAGAGATCCTGTAGAGGTATTAGAAATATTTCAGAAATTCTATGAGAGTCTCAATAAAGCAGAGAAATATGAAAATCAAGAAAAGATAAAATGGAAGAGTTTATTGAAGAATTAAATATGGTAAGGTTAGAGGAAGATGAGGCTCAATTACTAACAGGATAAGAGGAGATGAGATAAAAATTTTGATGTATAACCAATCTACAGGAAAGTCCCCAGGAATAGATGGTATTCCTATGGAAGTTTGGAAGTTAGGAGGAAAAAAATGATAAAACCCTGGAAGTTTTTGTTTAACAGTATCTTAAGAGGAAGAGAAGTACCACCATCATGGAAGAAAGCAGTGGTAGCTGTAATACCTAAAGAGGGTAAAGATCTATCAGATCCAGCTTCATACGTGCCCATTTCAATACTAAATCATGATTATAAAGTGTTCATGTCTATAATGGCTCAAAGAATGACAAAACTAAATCCAAAACTGATAGATATTGATCAATGTGGATGTTCATCATGCATACAGCTGCAGTCATAACAGATGGGTTATCCTGCCGTCAGGCGGGTCCTCGGTCGGCCGAATTCCAAAGTCTAGGTCTGGCGTCGGTTGTCGTCGCTTCTTCCCTGACGTCAGTATGGCATGGGTATAAAAGAGGCAGCCGACGCCATTTTCTCCGGTCTTTCTTGCCGCGCGGTGTCCGAAGCAGAAACAGTTCGCAAGTAACGGTCGGCCAGCTCCTGAGATTTACGAAATTATTTCAGCCGAAGTCTTCTTGAAAGCTAAGTACCCCATTGGGGAAACTTTTCTTGCCTCAGACCGATGTCAGACAAAGTTAATAATTGCATTTCATGTGGGAAGCAAATACTGCATAAGGATTTCCACTCTTTCTGTATACCTTGCTTAGGCCCAGACCACGACGTCTTGGCCTGCCGTTTTTGTGCTAGATTCAATAAGCGCACTATTAAGCGTCGGGCGGAGTTCACCCTTCACTTTTTTGGCAAAAAATTTAATTATATTATGTCATCGGATACTCCGACTCCAGTTTTGAGCAAAAAACGCAAAGATAAGGACCGACATACGAGGTCCGCACCACCTATTGAAACCACGCTAAGGCCGACTACCGGTTCTCCGGTACTCAGCGAGGTGCCTACGCAGCCCCTGAGTACCGATGACAGTGCATTACTGGTGTCTTCAGTACCCAAGGTCGCAGGCTCCTCATCCCCCATTCCTACTACAGATCCCAACGCCACTCCTGGCGGGGAAACTCAGAATTTAGACAGGCCTGCCATTTCTCAAGTGGTCTTCAGGCCTTCCTCCTTCTCCATTAAAGCCTTCACTAAATCTAAAGCAGCCATGAAAACCAAAAAACAGGTTCCTCAGACCCCCTCTCAAGGCACCATGCCTAAAAAACAGATGCTTAAAATGGCTGAGGATTTGATTACTCTTATCAGGGGTTCTCAACCCCCCTCTGACAAAAGGCCCAGATTAGAGGAAGACTGCCCTTCCTCAGATCAAGCTTCTATTACCTCAGAACTTTCTGAGGACCAGGATTATGCCTATTCTCCATTCGAAGACTCTGATGCAGAGGAGTCTATTCCCTCAGTCTCCCCCCCTGAGGACTTCTCTTTTGGGGAAACCCTGCATACATCGAGGGAACACTTTCACTGGGAAGGCCAAGATTACTCAGATTCCAAGAAAAGGCTCAGGGAATTTCTTCTGCTCCCCCAGCATAGGCCTCTGGCTATCCCTCCTGTTTTAGATATATTGGATGATGTGTACACAGAAGCCAGCCTTAATCCTGATTCTTTGCCTCCAGTTCCTGTTAAACCAGACAGGTATTACCGGGTTCCTGACTCTCACCAGTTCCTATATAAAAGCCATACTGCTAACCCAGAAACAATTTCACAGGGTCCCAAGGGAATTAAGGCCTCTACTGCTAAAAATCCATTACCTTCAGAGAGAGATTCCAGAGCTTTAGAAAGGTGGGGGAAAAAAGTGTACACCTCGGCCACTTTAACCATGAGGGCATTAAACTGTCAGTTCCATATGTTAAAGTATCAACAGTTTTTGATATCTCAGCTGAAAAGCAAGATGACACAACCAGAACAACCAGATTTAAAAGAGTTGCAGGATTTGTTGCATGGTGCAGAGCAAGTGGGTAAACATACCTTGCAGTGTGATTTTGGTGCTTTAGAGGCCTCATGTAGAGCTGCTGTTATGGGGTCTGTTATACATAGGCATGCTTGGCTCAAAGAGCAAACCTTACCAGATCATGTCAAAGCTAAATTATTAGATGCACCTCTTCAAAAAGATGTATTGTTTGGTGTTAAAGCTGAGGAGGTGCTAAAGAAAATGGAGGAAAAAGCGAAATCAATGCAAACAGTGAAAGATTTCCTGCAGGTACAGCCTCCATGTTTCAGCAGAAACTGGCCTTCAAAAAATTGGTCCTTTCCAGCCACAGACAGACCTCAAAGGGGCAGATACAGGTGCCCAAGGGGCAGAGGGCAACCTCAATGATCTTTCAGAGACAGACAGTGGCAAGCACCAACCCCAAGAGGTGGAGAAGATAGATCAGTCTTTTAGAAAACAGACACAATGACTTCCCCCTACACCTGCCAAGCAAAGCTTTAATGGCAGCACCTTTGGGCGGAAAACTGACATTATTCTCAAAAAATTGGCATATTGTTACAAAAGACAAATGGATTCTGGACATCATAGACAGAGGCTACAGGTTCCACTTTCACACCCTTCCAAAAATGAAAGGCATGCCAAACCTGCCACAAAATCAAAGGGCAGAGGCATAAAAACAAGTTTCAGCTGTCATGGACATGAAAGCAATTCAAGAGGTACCTGCAAAAGAACAAGGTCAAGGGTTTTATTCCAGACTATTCCTGGTACCAAGGAAAGACAAAGATTGGAGACCTATCTTAGACCTATCCATCCTAAACACATATCTACAGGTGCCAAAATTCAAGATGCTCACATTACAGCAGCTTCTTCCCATGCTGGGCAAGGAGTCTTGGCTGGTAACATTGGACCTCAAGGAGGCATACCTGCATGTCCCTATCATACAAGATTGCAGAAGATACCTCAGATTTTTTGCAGGTTCAACCCATTACCAATTCTCTGCATTGCCCTTTGGCTTATCTACTGCCCAGAGTGTTTACGAAATGCCTGGCATCAGTAATCACCTTCTGCAGACTACAAGGGATACAAATCTACCCATATCTGGATGACTGCCTGATCCAAGCGGACAGCAAGGACATACTACTGCAGCACCTGGCGTTTGTAATAAAACTGTTGAACTTCCTGGGATACACAGTCAACAAAAAGAAATCAAAACTAATACCTTCTCAACAAATAATTTTCCTGGGTGCCAGCTTGGATACAACCACCCAGATAGCCTACCTCACGCCAGACAAGCAAGGGCAACTGTCTCAATACTTCATAAAAATGGCAACTTACACCAGGCTAACTGCAAGGAAAATCCTGCAGGCTCTGGGATTCATGGCATCTTGCATCCTACTAATCCCATGTGCAAAGCTGCATATGAGGAAACTTCAATGGTACCTGAAAAACTTATGGTCTCAACACAGTCACAGCTTGGAAACAATTATCCCACTCATTCCATGCCTTCAAAAGGAATTTTTGTGGTGGACTCAAGCTTGCCAAAGAAACACAGGTCTTCCTTTCTGTGTGCCTCAAGCAACTCAAATCATCACAACAGACGCCTCAGACTATGCCTGGGGAGCACACATGACAGATCAGTGCATTCAGAGAAAATGGACCCGAAAAGAGAAGCACCTTCACATCAACCAAAAGGAGATGCTAGCCATGCAAAAGGCTATTATGACCTTCAAAGACCTACTGCATCCAGCCAAGTTATTGATAAGGACAGACAACACCACAGTGATGTGGTACATAAACAAACAGGGGGGAACTCATTCATACCCCCTGTGCAGGCAAGCTATGACCCTATGGAACACAGCACTGGATTTGCAAATTCAACTGCAGGCACAATTCCTGCCAGGGAAGGAAAACACACTGGCAGACAACCTAAGCAGAAATATGACAGATCCACACGAATGGAAGTTGCATCCTCAACTTTTCACAAAGATAACTCAGGCATGGGGACAGCCAGACATAGATCTCTTTGCTACCCACAGAAATTGCCAGTTGAAAAAAATTTGTTCAAGGACCTATCATCCACAGGCCTGGAAAGTGGACGCACTTTCCTTCAATTGGGCAACATTGATAGTCTATGCCTTCCCGCCTCTTCCTCTGCTGCCCAAAGTTCTATTAAAAGCCAGAGCAGAGAGGCCGAAAATGATTCTCATCACTCCAGACTGGCCAAGACAACACTGGTATCCGTTCCTGAGGAGCCTGACACATTCCCTACCATGGATCCTCCCTCTAGTCCCTCTTCTGTTGTCCCAGCACAACTACAAAACCCTTCACAGCCATCTCAAAACTCTAAATCTAGCTGCATGGAAAATTCCTCGATTTCCCAACAGTTTCTCCTCTCCAAGGAGGTGCAGGATGTCATCTTGGAGGCCAGAAGACCTTCTACTAGAAAGGCTTACTCCATCAAATGGAAACGATTTTGTGCCTGGAATCAAGAAAAGGGACAGAATCCTTGGGTAATAAATATACCTCAAATTTTACAGTACCTAGCTGAGATGTTAAACAATGGACTTTCCTTCTCCTCCATCAAGATCCACGCTTCAGCCATTTCTGCACAATACAACACAGATCCTCCATTATTCTCTCACCCTCTCTTAAGGCAGTTCCTGAGAGGGGCAAAGAATTTAAAACCCCCAAGGAAACCACCAGTCCCTGCTTGGGACCTCAACTACGTATAGGAAAAGCTCACCCTTCCTCCCTTTGAGCCAGCTTCTTCAACAGAGTTACAGTACTTGTCATGGAAAACAGCCTTTCTTCTGGCTATCACCTCAGCACGCAGGGTTTTGGAGCTACAGGCCCTCATGGCTGTGCAACCATTCATCATTTTCCATCAGGACAGAGTTTCCATACGAACCAATCCTACCATTGGGAAAGAAAATAAAGTACTCAGAAATTCAAGGATATAATTGATATGGTAGTCAAGAAAAGCTGACTTTATTTGCAGATGATATTATTTTGTACCTGACAAAACCAGAAACAGACATTATACTGTTGTGGAACATTTTGAGACCGTTTCAAATATTTTTGGGATACAAAATTTAATCAAGCTAAAACAAAGGCAAGAATACCCATATTTATGGGGACATGGTAAACGAATCAGTCAGAGGAGGTTATAAAGGATTGGAAAGAGAGAGTGGATAAGCAATTCACAAAGAAACAATGGGTGCACATACATTTGTCTTCCAAATATGCAACAAAATCTAGAAGATTTAGAATTCTTTCCTGGAAATGTTTACATATATATTTTTATACCCTGAGTAGACTTCAGAGAATTTTTCCTCAGGCAGGCAGCAAATGTTGGAAGTGTGACTGGGAAGAGAGGTAATTTGGAACATATTTTATGGGAGTGCGGTGAATTGGTGGACTTTAAGGATTCCCTGCGGGATGCACTGTTGTAGCTGCTGTGTAGGCAGATTAGTCTGATGAGGGAGATTATTTTTCTGCGCTATGTTACAGAATCAGAATTGCCCAGGCATGATAAAGCCTTGCTGTGTCTAATAATGGTGGCTGACAAAAAGCACTTACTAGAAAATGTAAATCAAAATCTAACCCAACTATCCTAGAAGTAGTGAGTATAGTAACACAGATAAAACAACTGGAAATGAGATATTTAGAAAAGGGTGGGAGCAAACTACTTAAAAAAATGAGAATTGTGGGAACAATACATACAATGGAGGAATGAGGTTTAAAAGGGGTCAGGTCTTAAATGAGCTATGTAATGTTTGACTGAAAAAGATGGGGTGGATTATAAGTGTTGTATAATGTTTGCATCTGGGAGTGTCAGTACTGATTGTGATGTAAAATGCTTGCAACTAGGGTTGTGTCGGTGTGGTTTGTTTTCATTTGTATAAATGTATGATTGTTTATGTTGTAAGTGATGGTTAGTAAAGATGTTTCTTGTTTAAAAAGAAGAAAAAAGAGCAGGAATTGAATAATTTATGTAATGTTGTTTAGGTTGTATGACATAATAGCAATATATGTGAAGTAAAATGTTTATGTTAATTATAGTGTGGTTACTTTTATATGAATGTAAATTTGCCTATGACACAAGTGATAATTCAATAAAGATGTTTGGGTTTTATTTGCTATGTGTTTTTTCCCCAAAGAAACCTAAAGGTGTTACTGCTCAATGCTAGAATCCTAAACAAAAAACTCCACACCCTTCAAACTTGCCTCACTCTGAAGAATATAGACACCTGTGCTGTTACCAAGACATTGTTTAAATATGCAGAAGGTATTATGACAGTGAAAGGCTCTAGTGCTTTCCACACATTTACACCATCAGCTGCAAAGAAGGACAAAAGGTGGAGGAACTCGATCTACATTAGGAACAAGCATATCTCTAGGATGGTTAAACAGGTCAATGCCCTGGAATTTATTCATGTGCAAAGCACCATAGACAAAATCCCATGCCATCCCATATCTTGGAAAGCTATAGGTCAATGTCTGTGTTCAAAGAATCCCATAGCTCATACCTAGACCTACTGAAAACACTCCCCATTCAACAAAATACCTTACAGGTAGACTTTATGTATAGACCAGAAAGCACACACTGCCTCAAACTGACAGGCACAACAATTTCAGAACTTTATTCAAACAAATGCCCTTGACCAGATAGTGTTCATACCCACCAGAGGTTCAAACATACTGAACCTGGCACACACCAATATAGGAGAGTATAGTACAAACCCAATGTAATGTAATGTATTCACTGGTGAGGTAGGACCATAAAGCTGTCTCCTTCAAAATAAAAATTAAATTATTAACTCCAGCAAACTCGGTATCAGTTAAGAACTATTGCAAAGCAAACTATATCCTATTAAGTAATAGTTTGTCAAAAGTCAACACTCTTCCTAGCCGGCATTCACAGCAACCTATTTAGAATTGTTCACAGAGACCCTGTAAAACCATGTAAATGGCTATATAGAGGCTCTGTACCTACTACTAAGCCCAAAATGAACTACACTGGTAGAATCATAGCCATAATAGGGTATATAACAAAAGAAAAAAAAGTCATGGCTAAAATCAGGAAGAGCAGCTCCCATAATAATGAGTGCTCTCTGATTAATTAGTCCTCTTAATTTTCTGTTTAGTTTGTGTCCATCAAGGCCAGTTATGAGGTCAAGATAGCTTCACGGGCTAAATTCAGCCACAAGGCCTTCTACAGCTATGTCTGTAATCTCAAAGGCAGCACAAAGCAGTGTGCCAAACTGATGGTCAGTGGTGCCACCTTCACTGAGCAGAGTGACATAACCAAACTGTTGATTTGACAAATTCAGCTCGAACTTCACTCCCCCTCCCCATGAAATACCAACTAGTATAACCCCACAGCTATTGGTAGGGAAAAGTTCCTGGCAGTGCACACTTTAACCATAAACGCAGCCTCAATGGCCCTCAACAGTATCCCAGGATTACTTCTAAATAGCTTGAAACATGATCTATCAGGACCATTTGAGTCACTTTTTAACAATGCCCTCGAGATGACCATTGTATCATAAGAATAAAGGACTGCAACTGTTGTTCTTCTTCATAAGGTAGACCATCAACTGACTCCAGAAACTGCAGAGCCATTAGTCTTGATTAATCCAATATGCAAAGCCATGAAACAAATTATCATGGAAATGATCAACAAAGACACAGGCAACCTTCAGATGCTGGACCCAACCCAGTTTGGTTTTTCAAGGGAAGGTCATACCTACTAAACCTGGTGGACTTCTTTGAGAAGGTCACAAAGGCAATGGATGAGTGGAAAATGGTGCATGCCTTCTACATGTACCTGGCTAAAGGGTTTGATACAATACCCCACTTGGGTATAGTTGACAAATTCACTGAACTGCGCATAAAGCCCTACATAACTCACTGGATTGCCAGCTAGCTCACAGACAGGACCCAGGAAGTCGGCATTGGTGAGACCACCTCCACTGAGAGACCAATCACTGGGGGAGTACTGCAGGGATCTGTCCCGGCTCTGCTCCTATTTGACATCTACTTGTTGGAGGTAAAGGTTAATGCCCAAGGCCTTTGACTGAGCAGGTTCACAGATGACTGCAAATTGAGTGCTGTCATAGATTCCCCCAGGGCATCAATATCTTACAAGAAGGTCTAACACAGACAAATGGCTGATGCCAAAGTCGCAGATTAAAACTAAATGCCAAAAAATGCATAATAGTGCCTTTTGGGAAAACTGCCACCCAGGCTAATTACTCCATTGGTAAGGGAAGGTGGCTTAATGGCTAAGGTGCAACAAAAAACCAGGCTTAAATAATGGGAAGTATACTTGCTGTGTTCAATTCAAGTCAGTCACAAACGGTAACCAAATGTTCCACAAAAAGGTACGAAGCTGTAACCTGCAAACCGCTTTACTTTGCGAACTCTTAATCCAAAAAAAGAGTCAAAATCACCATAGAATGTTCATTCGAACCTACTCATCCACTGGGCAATAACTTGTAGAAAAAACACGCAGCCAGCATGTAAAAATAAATCCAAGCGTCCAGTAGAAACCACGTTTATTAAAATAATTAGAACACAGGGCTAAATCTTCATCAGGCCACTAACAAACAAACATACTAGCATCCATTTTATAGCAAAATGCTAGAGTCAACTACTGATGTCACATCCTGTTTGCACATCCTGAAGTCAACTCTGATGTCACATCCTGTTATACATAAAATATTTAAACTGACATCACTTATGTAGTGAAACGCTACAAGCAACTCTGATGCCACATCATACTAAATATAAAATCTTATAAAATGTTTTAAATTATTTAAATTATTTAAAATATTTAAAATATATATGCAGACATTTTGTAAACAGTGTGCAATAAAAATGTTCTAAAATAACATTTCACCCTACTTTAACTGCTGCTGCATGTAACATTCAAAATGTTTTAAAATAATTTAAATATCTATTTAACCATCTCATAGACAGTATGCAGCAAATAAAGTATTTCACAATTACATACTATCTACCTATAAATACTGCACTTATATGCATACTAGTAAAAAATGGCACGCATGTTTAGTATTTAATAATAAGCAATATAGTCCCATTTGAAATACTTGTATGTATAAATGCATGTTTAAAAATAGGGATCAAATTATTAAAGATATTAATATCTACACATGAGCTATTTAACATAATTATAACTGTACAAAAATGATCATTCAAGAGACTGCATCTAAATTATGTACAGCGTGTGCTTCCAAATATCATAATATCTGTAACAGCAAAAATCATTCAAAACAGATATGTGCAAAGATGTTGATAACAGCTGATATAATAAACATAAAAGTATATGAGACTAAAAGTGCAAAATCATGTGAAATATGTATACTGGATGGAAGAGGATTAGATGGTATATCAGCATCTTTCATAGCAATTGGCCCCTAATAAGCCTGCAGAGTAAAAAGCAAAGACAACAATGAAGGCAGAAAATGGAAAAATGTGTGGGGTATGAACATGTTGTAAATATAAGAGTAAAACCAGCCAGAAGTAGATAAAAGGGTGGCAAAGGGGTGAAAGGT
Source organism: Protopterus annectens (assembly GCF_019279795.1). Taxonomy (NCBI): domain Eukaryota; kingdom Metazoa; phylum Chordata; order Ceratodontiformes; family Protopteridae; genus Protopterus; species Protopterus annectens. The sequence continues at coordinate 750,797,399 of NC_056735.1, read as the reverse complement.
TAATGGCTAAGGTGTTTGCCTTACAAACACAAGATGCAGGGTTTGAGTCTCACAAGGGATAATTGGCTAGGCTTAAAATGGCTCACAAGAGCAGTTAGCTTAGTACTAAACTATGAACCTATGAGTTGACTTGATAGGAATCTGGGAACATATATATATATATATATATATATATATATATATATATATATATATATATATATATATATATATAGACAGTAATCTGGCCTTTGACTAACATGTGGCCAAGGCAGTAAGAAAATCATTCTGTGTTGCCCATCTTGTAAGTATGGGCATGGTGTCCAGGTCCAAGAAGGTCATAGTGTCATTTTATTTGGCCCTTATCAGACCAGTCATTGAGAACAATGCTTTATTCAACATGTGCATGACCAGATATAAGCAACAGTTGGAACACCCAGAAAGGTTCCTTACCAGGAGAACCCAGGGTACAAATGTGTTGTCATATACAGATTGCCCTGAAGCCCTGCCTTTATACTCAGTTTCCTAAGATCACCGAGAGGTTATGTATGCCTGGCATACAAGGCATCCTCGGATCTATCTCTGACAGACCTTTGCACATCTGCAAAATGAACAGCATCAGAACCACTAGATCCAAGAATTTTAATTTTGCTTGTGACATGTATATAGGACATGTTAGCAAGACAGATATATGTCTCAGAGGAGCTCATGCTCTGGAATAGGCTCCCTATCTGTGTGAAGCAGAGTGCATCCTTAATGCTATTTAAGAGTAACCTTAACCAATGGATGGGAAATCAGAAATTCACCTAGAGTCTGGCCCCCATGTCTTTGATAGACAGAGGCAGACAGTAATTATGCCCAAACTAACCTCCCTCCCACATAACCTTTAGAAATTTGCTAACTAACATGCTCCCACCCAATAAATACCCATGGTACACAGGGACACAATTGGGTTGGTTTGTATGGTTAGGCTTATAAAGGATCTGGTAGTCGTTAGCCTAGTATATACCTATCAACCTACTTCACTAAGGCGAGTTTGCGGGTGATCCTGGCTTTTGTGAATTGAGACCTGTATTTCTCACTGTCAATGTCTGTGTGTATGACATCTCTGTCCATCATGAAGTAGGTATTTTTAGGATGCATCTCTCCATCTCTGATATTTCAGTCTGTCATGCCCTATGGAGTGAATAAAGCTGTGATTCAGCACTTGCTAGTTAACTAAAAGCTATGAAGTTTATTTCATAAATGTCCATTATATTATGTCAATGGAAAAACATGCTTTCAAAAATTGTCCTTGCAGCATGGAGCTACATTTCACAGAAAATTTGAGAAACCAGTAGCCTGCATAAATTTAGAATAATGTTCTTAAAAAATCTCTTGGCTAAATACTTGTGAACCTGCTTTGATACACGTGGATGATACTTGGGCTGAGTTACATTTTTCCATTGATATTAACAGGAGTTTCACAGAGAAAAATATGACTGATCTAAACTATATATACTATTTTTATGTAGCATTTCCAAAGATGGTTTCACAGCAGTATAAATATTCTTATATAAGCCACTACTGTGCTTGCAACCCTTTGATATCCTCCCAGTTTTCCTCTTGCTGCTTCACTACACTGTACACATATGCAGCTGTTTGCACAAGAATATCTCTGCAGCAGAAATTCATTATACTGTATATCTACTAACACTAATCCCTTCTTGTTGAGATTCAAAATGGCGACTTGTCTGACTTTCATCATTGGATCTACTCTCTAGATCAGCACTGCATTCTACCTGTCCTTCTCCCTTGTTGTAATTCAGATGTAGACATCTGTGATATGAATACCTTGGTAAAGATGCATAGCGATATGTAAAAATGTAAATACAAATAGGGTAATTGAAGATCTTGGTATAAAAAACAGTGAAAATTAATCATCTTTCCATAATACCTCATACTGCTGTTTTAATGTCTTCACTTAATAAGCATTGTATTAAATGTACTAATACTGCTGTTCGATGTTTTGTTTATAGTTTGACAGTGCTTCCTACAATCGTACAGATTTACAGACTTATTTAAACTTTATTGATCATATTAAACCACTAGGCCAGCACCCTGTTTTCAGGAGAGACCTTAGGTGATATTTAGTCTGACTAGAGACATTTGGCCAGGGCTTGAAAGAAAACCTGCAGAGTCTGAAGAAATTGTGCCAATTCTGTGTAAGTTACAAAAATAGTGTCTGGAGATTTGCAGGATCCAGTTTTGTTAAAAATGTTTACTGAGGATGACCCAGAGGATAATGAAGCACTGACATGGAATGAGGTGGTGGAGAGGTGCTTTGATGGCTAGAGGGTGAAACAGAGGATTTTTTTCAATATTTATCTCAAATTAGAATGCTGCTCAGAGAGGTGTATCTGGCCAGTGAAGAACAGGAGAGCAGCAGGAGGAAGAGATGTACTTGGACAGTGGAGTGGCTGATTTTAAGGGTGTGATGTCTGAAATCGCTACAAGCAGCAGTAAGAGACACTTGTCCTCTGAGAATTTTCATTCAGAAGCATTCAAGCAGGAATACAGAATGGTTGATGACAGGCAAAGTATTTATGCAGCAGTACTGAGAGGTGAGAGAAGTGTTCAGTGGGGAGAGAAAACTGGAATAAGCACTGAGACAGGAGATGAGCCAAAGTGCAAAGGGAGGAGGATTCAAGAGATGACCAGTGGTATGGATTTTAAACAAGATTCATAGATTGTTACTAGGCTAATGACCCAGGAGGCCTTTCTAAGTCTAGCCAAGTTTTCCCAAAAGAACAATTATGTTCTGTATCTGAATAGGACATTAAAAGACAGGCATTTATAAGCTACCTCTGTCCATAAGAGACATGGGTGCCAGGCCCGGTGTAAATTTCTTATTCCCCATCCACTGGTCTAGGTTGTGCTTAAACTGGATAATAGGTGACATCAGCTTCACATGGATGGGAAGCCTGTTCCAAAGGATGGACAGTCTCTGGGACACATATCTGTCTCTCCAGCATGTTTTATTTAAGTCACAGACAAAATTAAGGTCCCTAGACCTTCTATGAAAACCAACAGGCAACAGACTAAAAAAACTGAAAAACTTTAATAAACTCTAGCACCTCTGCAAAACGTCTTCAAGGAATGAAAAACATTTATAAAACCAGTATAAATACAGCAAATCAAGAACACATGATCAATAAACCAATTAATCACACAATTAAAATTAAAAAATCAAATACTTCCAATTACATTCTAAATTTAAACACAAGGGAGTTAAAGTGCCATATTTTAAAATGTAAACAGTTACTTTATATAACAATTTATCTCCAAGTAAAACATTTTCACCAAATTTAACTACCACTTGCTCCAGGATAGTATCCTGTAATAAAGAAAAATCACAATAATGAATTTGTGTAAAATGCAAGGCTAAACGACTGTTTAAACATTGTTTTTTAATGTCTCTGATATGCTCCTGAAGCCTCGGTTAAAATGTTTTTTCCTATATAGACTAGATTACATGGACATTTAAGAGCAAATACAATGCCCTCAGTAGTACACGTACATTTGTTCACTGGCTAGAACCTAATATTATTCATTTTTGAAAAGTAGCAAATGATAAATTGACAGATGGAACATTTTCCACATGGGAAAGTACCAACCATAGAATAAGAATGTGTGGAATTCGAACATCAGGAGAAATAATACTACTATGAACCAACATGTCCCCCAAACTTCAGTCTAGGCTGCGCTTAAACTGGGTAGTAGATGAACTGGGCTTCACATGGATGGGAACTCTGTTCCAAAGGAGGGACAGTCTTTTGGACACATATCTGTCTCTCCAGCATGTTCTGTTTAAGTCACAGACAAAATTCAGGTCCCTAGAACTTGTATTTCTGGTACTCTTTGACCTACAAATGTGTAGGAGATTCATGAGTGTTTGTGGATGCCTTGTAACTGAGGCATATATCACCTGTCAGCAGTCTATAGGAGAACGAGTAGTGGGAAAGGACTTTAAACCACTTTACATAAGGCAGGCTTGTTTACAGCTTTTATTCTTTTTGTAAGGAACTGCTGAGGTTTCTGTAGTTGCTGCATATGCCTGGGTGAAGTTGGCATGATGGTTAAGGTGTTTACCTTACAAACACAAGGTGCAGGGCTTAATAATAGGATAACTGACTAGGCTTAAAATGGCCTACAAGGGCAATTGGTCAAGTACTAACCAATGAACCACTGAAGGTGTACATATTAAAGGGAGCATTGTACTCTATGACTGATCTGATAAGGGCAGAGTACAGTGGGATAATGACCTCTTTGGACCTAGGTGCCATGTCCTTACTGTAAAAAGAAGCTGTAACAAGGTATTACAGTTTAGGCAATGTTGTTTTGCCCCTAGGTTTTGATGTCAAGGACGTAAGGGCATGAATTCATTTAGGATCAGAAACCTTCTGTGAGGTTACGTTTGAGATCTTTTTAGCTGAGAAGTGCATGAATGAATGAATGTACTAAACTATTTTTTTGCAGTCCATGGAAATACTTTGTGTTCCAAAATGTAATTATCCATTTAAACAGAAAATTGTGCAGATTAGGATAACTGGCATTAATGAAGATGGGGTAAATGTTCTTTGAAAGACATTGTCAGTTATTTTATGAAGTTAAAAAATAGTGGATAAAAGAAATGTCTGTGCTGTGGTTTACATCAGATGTGATTGTTGTAAATGAAAAAGGGGGGTATAAAGTACGGACACCAACCCAAATCATGTTTCTTTTATGGAGACTGGTATTATTTAATATAGGACTATAGCAAAAGAAAATGTGGCCAATGTGGGGAGTTTAGAAATGCTGTTAAAATTTTTAAAATGACATACAGTAAATGTGGTAGAAAAAGGCATTTATGGGTTGACTGTCTGGTATTACAGGAAGAAATTGTTGAAAATGAGAAGGAGAAGGAATATGAGAGAGAAAATGAAAATGACAATAATAATGAAAAAGCTAAGGAGAATCTGAGAATGAATTATGGGAAACAAACATAAAAGCTAGAATAAGCATGTGATCACAGAGACCATAAGATGCCTAGTCATATACATCTTTAAAAAGACGCAATTAAAAGTTCTTGACACATTTACAAGTATTTAATAGTGCTCGCCTCCTAAATCAAGCAGGATCATAAATAATAACCCTGGTGAAAGTTTGTCTCTTCCCATTCAATCGTCAATATGAGCCTTAAAGATAGACAAAGTCGTACTTTGACCAGTAATGGTAATTTATTCCATTAGCTCAGAATATGTTGAGTTAGGAACCATCCCTCCAGTGAGTCTTGTTTATTTGTTAGAGTAAATTTAAGTCCTTAGAAAGGGTGTTTCCAGAAACACTCAATTCGTGAAGAAATAGGTGGTCAGATAGGAATGGTTCTTTCATGGCTCAGGTCATCTTGGAGCAGCTAGTAGGCTGATGAGTACAGAGTTATGGTAACCTACCACATAGTTGAAGGATCTATAACCTTTAATTTTTTTTTTTTTTTAAAAATCATTGAGTCTTTCCAATTATGTAGTATGCTTGGATTTGTATGTATCAATGGGGAATTATGTTTGGGATTAATAAGGGAAGAATACAGTGGTAAAATGACTTCTATGGATTTTGAAGATATTCCCTTGGAAATTTACTGGAATGTATAAAAGGATTTCCTGACTATGGTAGAAACTTGATCATCAAAAAAGAAAGAGTGTCTCCATAAGTACCCAGATATCTTGTGATCATATCTGTCTTAAGAGGAGTACATTTAAAACTTATGAGGTGGGAGCAGCTTTTCTTGCCAAATGCTGTTTCACTTTTTGTATTTAGTTTGAGACTATTTTCAGTACACCAGGTGTGTGCATGTTTCAGCTCTTTTAGGAATAGTTTAGTATCAATGTATGAGCAGAAAACAGTGCACAACTCACAGTCATCAGCAAACTTGGTCAACCACACTTTAGAGAAACTGGCTTGAATGACTACAAAATAGCTTTAAAACAGGAGAGGGCACAGAACTGATCCCTGAGTTACCCCACTAGTTACAATTTTATGTTCAGAGAGTATAACAGTAACCTTCAGTACTTCATATTGTGTTGATACCCAGTTTCTAATACACCAGACAACACAGGGCCTGCATTAAGTATGTCTAATTTTTCAAAAATCCCAGAATGGAGGATAGTGTCAAAAGCCTTGACCAGGCCAAGATAAGCAGCATGCAGAGTGACCTCTGTAACCTTTTCAAAGTTCTAAGATCAGGATACAGAACCTGCTCTTCACACAACCAAGCTTTATTAACACCAATACATTGGAACTGATTGTAAAACTACCCATTAGAAGCTCTGATATCCTTTTTAACATTATTATTAAATCATCACATTTTAAGATAAGTACAAATACCTAACAGAAAAGAAAAGAAAAGAAATCGTAAAATGTCCTTGCTATTTTCATGCAGTATAATTATATTTTCTTTTAACAATTTTCATTAACACCCGCATTAAATAAATTGTTCAATTCCTTAAACATCACTCCTCCTCCTGAACATTATTTTGGATGTATTTTCTCCACAAATCCCATTATTTTATATGTAATTTTTCCTTTCCTAAAGATTCCACCTTCAGTTCTTTCATCTCCAATACAATATGAAATGCTTCCTTTGCATTTGATGTAGATTTTGGTTTCCATTTTCTAGTACTTTCTTTTTGGCATCCAGTAGCATTAAACCTAGTAATGTCTTATAGTAGCTAGGAAATTCATATCTTACATCTAAGCTCAAAAGAATAAGTTTCTTAGTTAAAACCATATGGTCACCCAATATTTCTGTTAAAGTAGTCTGTAGGGATTTTTAAAAATATGCCAACTTGTTACATTCCCAAAAGACATGCTCCTAATTACCTCATTCTTTCCTATCAAACCATCCAGCAGTTGCTACTTATCTCTGGGAAAAGCATCTGAAGTGTGCTTGGGGTATGAAAGCACCCATTCAAACACTTTTGCTTTTTCATACATGAAAGACCCAGTCCTGTTTTACCTCCTATTTCTCTACAAAATGTCTATAGAAAAATCCTAAACATTCTGAACTTTGTTGCATACATGAGAGTCATGCAAATATACTACAACAAGGCTCTAATGTCCTTGCCAACCTAGCCTCCACCTGTACTACACCATGCATTTTCCCAACCCTAGTTAAATCTGATCATAAATCAGTTAGCTTGTCTGTCAAGAGTAGTGGTACCACCCCACCACCAAGTGATATCAACTTCAGGAATTTCTGTATAGCAAACCTTCTTCAGCTTGTAGAAGACGTTCACAAAATTCTCAACACACCATAAATGAACCCAACTGAGAGGGCTGCCATATTCACCTCCAATTTATATCAGCATCTAAACAGCTGCGTAGAAAGGCCTTACCCATCTGCCCAAAATATAATACTAAATTCAGGAATAAACCTCTGCTGTTTATCTCCTGCATTAATTTTTGCACTTGTACTGTATATTCCAGAATTTCTTCATGTTTATTTTTAATCTTTAGAACCAAAAGCATGCTGCAGTTACCATGGGATAGAGATCAACTCTATCTATAAAATAATTAAAGTTGCTTTGTCTTTTCAGATGGTTTACCTTTCACTCTTAAACTATGCAAATGTATCCACTTGGAACAAATTAATTTGTTACATGGAATATCCTTTGCTCTGTAATGCACATGGCATGTTTATGCAATCAAATCAAGGAAAAAATGATTGTATTATAGTGAAGTCGTATTAAAGGACCTAGTTGTAATACGCTTGATTTAATGACATTCTTTCATATGAGTGTCGTTGTTATTAATGAACTTCATGCTGCTACACAAATGGCAGCCACCACAGAACTGCATCTGAAATCAGCTAACAGTTTTGAAAGTTGTAGAGTACTTTGAGTAGTCTCCCAAAGATAAATAAATATTTCAGATCAAAGTATCTGTCGGCTTTTAAAGTTGTTGGTTGACTAATGGTGCACAGTACCTTATGGTTGATGTTTTGTCTGGCATTGGGAGATGAGTCACAGCTTTTAAAGCTTTTAGATACTTTGCCATTCTGTATTATTTATGATCTGGTAATGCATTGTGACAACTAAAACTCCCCTACTTATTATAAATAATTATGATTGGACCTGTGACCATAACTTCAGTTTGTTACTTATTTGAGAAATTGATTAAAAACTTATCTTGAATTTTTCTCTTGAGGTGAATTTCTTGCAATCTATTTTTGAACACCTAAACTGGTTATTATCAGAGAACCAATCGTCTTTGCTCATTTCATTTATATACATTGCCCTGGCTTCTGTGGCAGTATGAAAATCTTTACTATATCCATTGTGCTTATACATACCAAACTATTCATGCTTAGCTACATTCATTTTCCTTACTCCTTGGGTCTTCCTGTCACATGCAAATCAGTACATAAGTACTTTTTTTTCTCTTATACTGATAAAAAGTTCCATTCCATGTACTTAGAAAAAGAAGTTATGTACTCACCATAACATTCCATGTTTGTTGTCCAGTATCTCGCCTTCATTCTTGCTGGTTGGGTTTGGAGCCAAACTTGGCTCCGATGCGGCCGTATACTAAAATTCGAAAGCTTCTACTGGCTCGAGACTATAATCTATCCCATGGTGCTTAGCAGCTGTTCCCCAGATCTCGTTTGAGGGAGAGAGCTCCCTGTGATATGTCTAATATCCAGAAAGAGAAATATATAAAATATATTGGTTATAAAGATAAAAAAAGGAAGGCAAGATGGGAATCGGATCATATTTGCCAATTTGTAAAATTCCTCTAGATCCTCCAGGAGGGGGGTGGCTGGGTGGGATGCAAGAATGAAGGCGAGCTACTGGACAACAAACATGGAATGTTATGGTGAGTACATAACTTCTTTATGTTATGTTGTCCTATCTCGCTGTCATTCTTGCTGGTGGGGACAGAGTCCCCAGCACCTTTCTCTTGGGTGGCTCAAGGGAATAAACTCTTCAGGACAGTGGAACCAAAGGATGCCAAGTTCCGGGAGGCCACATCTACTTTGTAATGAGAGATGAAGATGTGAGGATTAACTCATGTAGCAGCAGCACAAATTTAATCCAATGGAAGTCTGGATTGAAAGGCAATGGAAGTAGACACTGCTCTAGTTGAATGTCCTTTCACTTTCTCTGGTGGTTCTTTATCATGAGAGTGATAAGCATATTTGATAATCTCAGTAAGCCATTTGGACAAAATAACTTTTGAGACTGCCCGGCCTTTTTTTGTTTCTGAATAGGACACAAACAATTGATCTGACTTTCTGAACTCTTTCGTCCTGTGTAAATAAAAACGGAATTTTCTATGTACATCCAGTTGGTGAAGCTTATATTCTGACTTGTTGCTATAATTAGGAAAGAACACAGGCAACTCTATAGATTGTTTTAAATTTGTTGTTTTAAATTTGTTTCAGAACAGACTTTTGGTAAGAAGGGAGGTATTTCTTCTGAGGGAAACTATATCATTGTGGAAGATCAAATAGGGATGGATAAGGCCTGCAACTCAAACCCTCTTAGCTGTGGTAACTGCTGTCAGAAAGAGAGTTTTCCAGGATAAAAATTTTAAATAACAAGAGGATGCTGGTTCACAAGGGGGAAGAATCAATGCTGTTAAAACTAAATTTAGATCACATGGTGTAGGAGGTTCTCTCACAGGAGGTCTTAACAGAAAGGTACCTCTGAGGAAGGACTTGCATAACTTGTGGGACATTACATTGGATCCGAGTTCCCCCACATGATAATTGGATTTAGCAGCTAGTTGAACTCGAATAGTGGCAGCTGCTGCTCCTTGATTAAAAATTTCTGTCAGGAATTCCAAAATGTCAGGTATAGAGGCTGTAAAGGGATCTATGTGTGTCTTGTCCGCCTAACAAGAGAACCTCTTCCATTTGCTCACATAAAGTTTCTTAGTTGTCTTTTTGTGTGAAGATACCAAAATGTGGCATACTGCTGGGGATAATTCTGGAAGCGTGGCTAAGACTGGAAGTGGAGAAACCAAGCTGTCAGCTTAAGGCTCTGAAGGGCAGGGTGGAGTGTTCCTGACTGATGTGTCAGAAGATCCAACACTGGGTCCAGGATCCATGGGTCCTCCTGAAGGTGAGGCTGTTAGAAAAATATGTATTAGTAATATGCATGCTTAGTGCATTCAAGGTTTAAAAGGGTTAATACATTTATTCTGTTCACACTGCATGAATCTGCACAGCTATTAGAAACTTAACAAGAAGCATTCTATTTTCTGCTAATGTCAGCAAATAACAAGAAGTAATTAATTCTACTAGTGTCATGAGACTTAACAAAGAGTTATTGATTTTCTGCTTATGCCATGAGAAAGTAGACAGCTGCTAGAAGCTTTGATAAAGAACACAATGGATGCTTGAAAGTATAAACCGTAGTCAGCATTACTTGTACCTAAGCTAGAAATGTACCTTGAATCTAGGCAAAATGTAACACATATATTAGAACTGCACAATTGAAGAATTGAAAGTTTGTGGTGGGCTAAAATAAGCCCCAAGGCCAGGTTGTTTTTCTCAAATGTTTTGTAAATCAGCAGATATTCTCAACTAGTCAGCAATTAGTCTAGTAACATTTCTGTAGAACAATACAGAAAGCTCTGTCTAACTATGTCAGCAATAAAAGTAACATTTCTGTGCGACATGGAAAGAACTGTATAAAAATACCATACTAATTATTAATGTTCAGACAAACCATTCTGCCAGCATGCTTTGTCTCCTTGCTGCAAGTTAATAAAGGGTGCCTTGCTTGAACCTTACGTGAATTGGTCTTTGAAGTTTTTTCCTTTGACAGAGGCCAAAGGAAAGGGAACCAGATCTGATGAGGCCAGTATGGAACAATGAGAATTAACCTGTGACTCAAAGACTTGGCTTTCTGAATAACTTTTGGAATCAAAAGGAAATGGAAGGGGGGAAGCATAAAGACGTGCTGGGGGCCAATCGTGGATGAGTGCATCCCTCGGTGACTCTCCTGAAGGGGAAATGAGGGCAAAGTAGTTGCTGCATTTGGCATTGAAGGGAGTGGCAAAAAGGTCACAGCAAGGCTGGCCCCATTTGCGAAAAATTCAATTCGCAACTTCCTGATTCAGGGACCACTCATGAGGCATGAGAATCTCTCTGCTTAGCCTGTCTGCTATGACATTGGATTTCCCTGGGATGTGTGTTGCTGTCAGAAAAACGTTGAGATGATATTGCCCATTACCAAACTCTCTGGGCCTCTTGGCATAGGGGGTAGGATCTGGTTCCCCCCTGTTTATGTACCATACCACCGACATATTGTCTGTCTGAATTGCAATAGTCCCCGTGGGAAGAGATTTCTGAAATGCTTGCAATGCCAGAAGATCTGCCCTCATCTCTAGGACATTTATGTGCAAATGGTGCTCATGGTCTTTCCAAACCCCTTGGACCATCTGTCCCAGATAATGCCCCTCCCCACCCTATCTGGGACCTGTCCGTGGTTACTGTAGCGACTGGTTGGTGGAGTACAAATGGTCTGCCCATTGTTACCTGAATGGAGTGATCCAGCAAAGCAGATCCCTCTTGCAGGAGTCTGTTATGAGGATCTCATGAGACATGGGTAGCTACTGTATGAACCACTGAGCGAAGAGCAGCCACTGTAATATTCGCATGTGAAGTCGTGCCAGGGGAAGTAGTATTATCGTCGCTGCCATAGAGCCTAGGACTTTGAGGGCAAATATTGCCTGTACTTTTTTCTTGAGTAAGATAAATATTTGACTGCGTAATGTTTGGATCCCTTATTGGGGTAGTTTTGCCAACATCATTTGCATTTAAATCTGTGCCTATGAAGGTAGCATGCTGTGATGGCAACAAGGCAGATTTTTCTGCATTTATAGTAATGCCTAGTTCTGAGAAGAAATGGATGGTGTAGCCTCTTGCTTTGATTAGTAGCTGCTTGGTGGTGGCAGTTAGGAGCCAGTCATCTAAGTATGGAAACACCTGGAATCCCTGACTTCTCAGATGAGCCCTGACTAACTGCCTTGAATTTGGTAAACACTCTGGGGGTTATAGTGAGTCCAAAGGGTAGAGCTCTGAACTGGTAATGACTGGCTCCCAGCTGTAAGTGTAGAAATCTTTTGGAGCGCCTGTCCATCTTTATGTGGTAGTACGCATCCTGGAAATCTAACGAGCACATCCAGTTGTCTTGTCCCAGAAACTGGAGTATAGACTGCAGTGTTACCAACCGGAACTTTGACTTCCTTACCGACTTGTTTAGTCTGCTGAGATCCAATATGAGTCTCCAATCCCCCTGTCTATTTTGGAACTAAAAAGAACCTTTAGTAAATTTCGGATCCCAGTTGGTCTGCAGGGACTTCTTGGATGACTCTTTTTTTCTAGCAACATTTGAATTTCTAGTATTGTTTGATCCCTTTGACCGGGTGAAATGTCTGGGATAAACTTTGACGGACGAGGTGAACTATGAAAAGGAATGTTGTAACCCCTGGATATTATTGACTGTACCCATTTGTGTTGAGTCAAATTCAGCCCGGCTTCTGGGTACAGTGATAGCCTCCCCCGACTGCCTCCAGAGGCAGACAGTCGGGCCTCCTTTCAGGAGTGCTGGAAGGGCCGACCAGAGAAAGTCTCTCTGTCTCCCTGGTTCTGCAGACCCCCTCTGTCGCATGAATGGCGTCTTCCATTGTTATTTCCCCCTCTGCCCCTGGGGGAAGGATCACCATGAGTGTCAGATAAGGCTCCTTTGGACTTCTGGAATCACATTTTTCCACTTTTTGACATTTATGATAAGGTCTGATAGGGGCAGAAAAAAGGACTCCAATGGCAGATAGAGTCTTACAATCTTGTTGGCTCTTGATGAGAGTTTCTTTCGCTTTTGGTCCGAACAAGTACAAGCCATCAAAGGGAGCATCAATGAAGGAAGATCTGAAGGGTTCTGCAAACTCACAAAGGCTCATCCAGGAGTGTCTCTGAAGAGCTATTCCCTGCTGCCCTGGTCACTCCATCAGCTGCATAGGAAATGAGGTGCATGGAGGAGTTAATGATGGAGGTTAAGGTTGCCAGCTGAGAATTAATCTTATCAGATAAATTCTGGACTATAGAACCTTGTAGGGTATCTCCCAGCTCTTTTAGGAGATCCCTCTGAAGTCGGGTGAAATGTGACAAATAATTCAGTGACCACAAGGTAAAGGCCACTGAGGAGAAAGTATGCTTCCCATACCTGTCCATCGTTCGAGACTCCTTGTTTGGTGGATGGATAGATGCAGATGTTTCAGCTAACTCCTTCTTTGTGGCTGCAGCCACCACCATTGCATCTACTGGAACTCCCTTAGTTAGATACTGTCTGTCCTCTGGGGCTGTAATAAATTTATCTGGCTTCCGCAGAGCAGGGTCCACTGATTCTGGAGAGTCCCACACCTTCTGACTCACTACACCCAGGGGAGGGTTGAAAGGTGGAGACACCCAAGAGGTGGAGGGGCGAGAGCCAAATGCCTCCAGGTATACTGACCCATCTTCAGAAGGTGAAAGGGACTTCCAGCCACCCCTCTGCTTAAGGATCTCCAGGATGTCTGAAAAGGAGACATCCTCAGAGAGCAACTGTGGGGACCCTTCTGATTCCTCCAAGTCAGTATCAGAGGTGACAGACTCAGGGGAGTCTACGTGCTTCCTCTTACACTGCCTCTTCTGAGGGACCTCCTCAGGGGGATGTTCTGGGGAGTTATTGGAAGAGGATATTCCACCCATTGGGGTTTCCTGGAGGCACTGGCTCTCTACTCTGGGGGTGATGGAGGGATGATGAAGAGGTGGACACTGGACCCTTGGGGGGGGAAGAAAGTCTAGAGCCAAAGGTGGAGCAGACTCAGTGGAGAGTACACTCCACATCACCTTTTAGGCACCGCGGTCCTGGGCTGAGAGAGACTCTAGCCCCGAGAGGCCAGGAGATCTCTGCGGCACTGAGGAGGGTGGCTCTGAGGCTGATGTGGGAGCTGAACTCACCTGAGCCAAGGCACAGAGTGGGAGAGCTAGTTCTGACATTGGTCTGACTCATCTCCCCCCCCAGAGCTGACCAGGGAGCATTGGCCCCCAGATCCCTCAATGGAAGACAGCTTCAAAGAGATCGAAGCAGACATCAGAGCCAAAATATCAGTAGTGATTACTGGCTCCGGCAGGTCCAGCACAACGACTTCCATACTCTCTGGCTCTGAACTCATCCGAGTTGGAGGAGGAATTGACGATATCAGAGGTGCAGGTGTCAGCTCCACGATCCGATGGGCTGGGCCTGAGAGAATTTCTGCTAGGGCCCAGGTCTGGAGCAGCCTCTGCATGACCCGCTCCACATCATCGTCTATTGGAGGATCGAAAGGAATGGCTTGAAGACTTGTGACTACCTGCCACAGACTGTAGCAAAGGAGATTGTGGCACCGAATGGACAGGTTCTAAAGATGGTGACCAACTCCTCTTTCAGCTCTGCAATGGTTCCGAAGAGACAGATGGAACTGAGGGAGGACCAGACTTGTCGGAACTGGAAACCTTTGGATCCGAGGATACTATCACTTTGACACTGCTAGACGGCTCAGACACCAGAGCTGACAAAGCTGACTTTTTTTGATTTTTCCTGTTCTGAAGCCTGATTACCATCATCAACTTTGAACAAGCCCCTTAAAATGAGCTTATTTTTACTCTGTTGTAAGACCCTGGCACTGAAACTATGACAAATGGAGTAGGAGTCTTGGAGATGGACAGGTCCTAGACAATAGACACAACTTGTGTGTCCATCTGTTATAGACATTTTTTGAGTGCATGAATCGCACTTTTTAAATCCAGATTTATGTTCTTTAAAAGATTCTTTTGACATATTTAGCTGTCAAAAACAAGTAACACAACAGTGCAAACAACTTTAACTATCAAAGAAAAAGAAGGTTAAACAAGACAGAAAGGTATTTTATTTATTTATTTTTTTATTTTTTTTATAAAAAGGATAGGGAGGAGGAGAAGTCTCTAAATTAAATGACAATCTCCTCCATTCTGAGGAGATGCCTCTAATTTAAATGGTGACTCCTTAAGGGGAGAAAGGAAAGGTGAAAGAATCCTCTAACTGAAACAAATTCTCCGACTAGAAAAAAGGGGGAAAGAGAGAAGAAAAGGACTAAAAAGCAGCCGCAAAAGAAAAAAAAAAAAGACAAAATATGAAAACACCCCAAAAAAGGGGCACTGTACTATAAGTGGGACAGGTAAACTAGGATGTAATAGTAAGTTTTAAGAGAAGTAATGCCAAAATAGAGTATAATATTGCATTTTACTAGTCTGAGCCAGCGAAAACAATCCCGAAGCTTTAAGCGGCAAACGAGATCGGGTTCATATTAAAAACATGAATGTTTACTTATCCGAACACCTAAACATTGACACGTCTTCATCAAACCACAAAAACATCAATCGTCCTGAAGTGCGAAATCTAAAATGTCATGGTTGACCCTTCTGCGGTATAGCTCCGTAAGGTAAGTGTGCGATAGTTACGGACCTAAGGGTTAGGGTGCGGGTTAAGGTAAGTGTATAGATGGTAATGTATGTTAGATTTAGTGTAGGGTTAGAAGTAGGGTTTTATTAAGTGTGTGTGGATTATTTGGTTAGTTTGGGTATAGCTTTTTAAGGCAAGTGTGCGATAGTTACAGACCTTAGGGTTAGGGTGCGAGTTAAGTTAAGTGCATACATGGTGGTATATGCAAGATTTAGTGTAGGGTTAGAAGTAGGGTTTAGTTTAGGGTAAGAAGTAGGGTTTTGGTTAGTGTATGTATGTGGTTTATTTAGTTTGTGTAGTAGTATGTAGCGGGCGGTGGGATGGGACAAGTATGAGATTCCGAATTTTTGAATTTCGTGGCTTAGGGCATTCGGTATATTTGCGGTTCGCGGAATATGTGTCGGCGTTTAGGTGTTTGGGCATGTTTTTAATATGAACTCATGAGTTCTGGGGAACAGCTGCTAAGCACCATGGGATAGATTATAGCCTCAAGCCAGTAGAAGCTCTCAAGCTTTAGTATACGGCCAAGTCGGAGCCAAGTTTGGCTCCGAACCCAACCAGCAAGAATGAAGGCGAGATAGGACAACATAACATTGTATGTTTTTGTTTGAAAACACTGACATGTTGTTTAAGCTGCCATAAATCACTTGAAATACCTCACAGAAATTTACCTGTAGTGTGTGTAAATTTTTTATATTTAATTATGAAGCCCAGGATCCCAGCACATCTCTTGTAGTTTAACGAGTTGCCAAATGAATTTTTTATAAGTCTGAGTTTCAAGTGAAGAGAAGTTTACTGTTGCACGTGCTGTTTATTTTCAGTGTGACACCATTTTGTTTAGCAAATGTAAAGACAAACAAAGAAAGCATGGATTGTACAGTGTTTTTGCTGTAAAATTTAAAATAAAAGTTATAAATTAAATCCAAATCTGTGTGATTAGTTTAAAAGTATAGAAGAAAATAATATGCACTCCAACAGGTGTGAACAGTGTTTTATGGTAAATGGAGAGAGACAAGTAATGGGATATTGGTATAGTGGGCTGGGGGTTCAGTCCATTCGCCTGTCTAGGGCCCCATTTGACCATGATCCAGCTCTGCATATAAGTCCCTGAACCAATGTGGGAATATAACTGTGCAGTGTCTGACAAGTAGCTTCCTGTGCTGTTTTTCAAGAAAATTAATTTGTTGTACTCAAGGATGTAGATAGGCATACTCAGTGTACTCAAATGAGTACATTTTTTTCTGATCATCTCTTGAAAACTGCAACACTTAAAAAAAACACTGAATGTTTAGAACTGCGTACACCAGTGATGGTAAACCTTTTGGGCTCAACATGTCAAAAATGTGGAAAATGCCTATCTTGGCACTGCGGGTGTGTCCCCCCCCCCCCGAAAAAAAGAGAAACAAATCTTTGCATATTCATTTGTTTAAAAAAATAAAGTCCAGTAGTGTGTGCTGCTATGTATTCTAAAAGTAAAAGAAAAGTTAAATGACTTACAATAGAGAAAACAATGTGCACTGATAACTGGGCTTAAAACAGTGCACCAAAAAATTACCTTACTTTTAATAGTAATTTTGAATTGAACTAATATGGAACACGTTGCATTTGATTTAACATCAATTAATGACTTTTTTGTTGTTGAGTTTTAACAGATAAGTACAGGGTCACATATTTCTTGTATTTGTGTTCATTCAGTTTCTTTGGTAATTCGAGTGTTGATGAACGCTGGTGTGTCACCCAAAACATCATGACATGTCACCTTTGACACGCATGTCATAGCTTCACCATCAGTGGTGTGAACTAATGATTACAGTACAGAGGTATACAAAGAATGCTTATGTGAAAGGAAAATACCTGTACAATAGCTTTTTATAGGTATAAATGGTAACAATTGAAAATAACGTGTCCCCTCCCTGCACATCTGGGGTAGCATTTTGAGAGTTGAGTACATTTTGGTGGCAGCAACATTAGGTTTGAGTACAAAAGGAAGATTTCTGGCTTTATCCTTGGTGGTACTTATTGATACTATGGTACATACACCTTTAGATGTTAATGAAGTAGTTACCATGGTAACATTTCATATGGTACATAGAAGTTTAGAGAAATCATTTGCAATATAGACTTTAGTTTAGATGACATCAGCTGTCACACTGACATAAAAAACAAAACCAAAGGAAATCAAGCTGCTTTAACAAAATCCAAGGACAATTCCATAATAAATAATTCCAGTAAGTGCTTCCATCTGTAATAAGACTTGTTCAGACTGGAAGTTAACATTCAAAAACAGACATTTAAATACTTTAAAAATCACATGACCACATACTTAGTGTTTTAACCCTTTACGTTTAAGATACATAATAAAATCTTCTCTATTGTTCAGTTAAATGTAAAGTTAACTTTAAATTCCTTGTAGTGGACAGTCTAAAAAATGTAGAAAATTCATTTACTCTAGAAGATGACTTGGGGTGGCTAGAATGTATTTGGCAGGTTAGACTCAATGCTTGCTACCCCCTGATCTGAACAATAGAGAAGCTTTTATGTTTATGTTTATGTTTATGGAATTATTTATTGTGGAATTGTCCTTGGATTTTATTAAAGCAGCTTTATTTCCTTTTGGTTTTGTTTTTTGTTTTTGGACTTCAGTCTTAACCAGCTTTTAGCTTACTGTTTGATTACTACACTGACATAAACAATAAGCACAAGTGAGATAAGCACATTAAACTGTTTATTGCTGAGACAGACATACTGATGTCTGATAAAGTCTGGAGTACACAAGTAGAGAATTTAGAGAGACACACACAGGGTCTATATTATAAGATCGACGGTTGAAAACATCGAACACCATATGGTCGACATCTTCAAACGACCTTATAAAAAGACAAAAAAAAAAGTACCCTAATGGGTTTAAGCTGGGGGGCAAGCCCCCCTGCACCCCCCACACCCCGCACTACTTAAATTTACCAACTCCAAGACCACACTACATTGCATTAAATGGAAATGTTCCCTTATGGAGATTTTCGTTTACACGTTTGAGATTCTGAGCGTTTGCTATTCTTGTGTCGACAATGTCAGAATATAATATAGATCTCACACACACACACACACACACACACACATATCTATATTATATATCTATCTGTATCTATACATACATACACACACACACACACACACACACACACATATATATATATATATATATATATATATATATATATATATATATATATGTATGTATAGCAAGGCCATACTATTTTCATTCTAGTGGACAAGCGGAGAGTAGACAATAATCCAGAAAATAAAGACCGTACAGAATGTCATAAAAAGAACTGTTTCCACAACAAAAAAAAGATGATTGCCTTTTTTTAAACAAAGTTTATTAAACCTTTTGGGGTAG
The DNA here is from genome assembly GCF_019279795.1 of Protopterus annectens. NCBI lineage: Eukaryota > Metazoa > Chordata > Ceratodontiformes > Protopteridae > Protopterus > Protopterus annectens. The sequence goes on along the minus strand of NC_056735.1, from coordinate 750,778,478 downwards.
AGAATTAAAAGAAAGAAAACAGGCAATAACTACAAAACAATATTAACTCACCAAAGAGCTGGCAAAGCTGTAAATAAGACAATTAAGAAAAACTACAATGAAATTTCTTCTTTTAAAATGAGAACATTAGATAACATTATTTTTAAAATGGAAACAGCTCTGACTACTGCACAAAGCAGTACAAAATAGGTGTAAGGTATTACTGTCTATAAACTGAAAAATAACAGTTTGAAAAACAAATAATGTCAGGCGTCTGCCATAGACGTGGAAATGTGCATTTATATTTCAGGAATCTGTGAGAGAATTTGACGTTTTGTTTTTAAGCATATGCAGTACACATTCTACAGTTATTTAAAGAAGTTTGCTTTGTTTAACTGGATAACATTTTACCTCATTCTTGTACAACTATGAGTTATTTTCAAAATAAAGTCATACCACTGCAAGTCAGATTGATTTGTTCCCATTTTCTAAATCTCAGGTGGACAGTTGCCAATATCAATTCTATTTTGGAATAGTTCCAAAAATGGGAAGTTAATTTCACTATTTATTCAAAAATTATATATTTGTGTCTGCCTGCCTCTCTCTCTCTCATAGGTAAGTTCTAGGCTATCTGCCCATGGGCATTTATAAGCCTAGCCACAAAGTGATGGCTTTCGCCTCCCCATTAGATTAGTAACCTGGGCCTCTGTCAACAGGGCTCCTGAAGTGATCCCAGGGTAGAACTTATGATTACCCATCCACTCATCAAGATTTCTCTTGAAGAGGGTCAGAGAGGAGCTCTGTCGAATATGGATTGGGATTCTATTCCAGAGTGAGGGGAGTCGCTGGGACAGGAATCTATCCCCCCAGCATGTCCTGTTTATTGTTGTACATAGGTTCAAGTCACTAAAATGAGTGGTTCTGAGGGATCTCTTTTTTTTTTTAGGTGAAGCATGTCCATTAGTTCAGGGTTTGACATGGCCCTATAGGTCAGGCATAGGTCACCTCTGAGCAGACGGTAAGCGACTGAGAAGAGCTGGAGCTTTTTTAGTCGTGCTTCATAGGGTAATTATTTAAGGCCCTTAATCCTCTTAGTGAGGTACTTCTGTGGTCTTTCTAGTTGTTGCAGGTGTCTAGTGAGGTACATCCCAAATGGGGCATTGTACTCTATTATGGGCCTAATGAGTGAGGAGTAAAGGGGCACAATCACCTCCTTGGATTTGGATGAGAAACCATTTGTGATCAGGTGTGCCACATAGAAGGATTTCCTGACTGTTTTGGCTATATGGTTATCAAAGGAGAGCATGCTATCTACTTGGGTACCCAGGTCCCTAATTACTTCTTCTGTACTTAGTGGATTCCCATCTATGTGGTAGTTTGTAGGTACTTTGTTTTTCCCAAATGGGATTACTATGCATTTTTTGGCATTTAGCTTGAGGCCGTGACTTTGACACCAGGTGTTTGTCTCTGTGAGATCCTTTTGCAGGATGTCTGTGTCAGCTGGGGAGTCAATTATTGCGCCCAATTTACAGTAATCTGTGAACTTGGTTAGCCACAGTCCCTCCGCCTTTGCCTGTACTTCAGAGAAATATATACCGAACAGGAGGGGTCCCAGGACTGAGCCCTGTGGGACTCCGCTTGTGACTGGTTTAGAATCAGACATGGCACCTGCCACTCTTACTGTGTGGGTTCTGTCTGAGAGCCAATTGGCAACCCATCTCGTGACATGGGGGTTGATATTTAAGCTGGTGAGTTTGTCTATGATTCCTGAGTGTGGGATGGTGTCGAACGTCTTAGCGAGGTCCACATATGCTATGTGGACCACCTTCCCTTCATCTATGCCCTTGGTGACTGTTTTGAAGAAGTTGACCAAGTTCAGGAGGCAAGATCTGCCTTTAACAAAGCCGAACTGGGTGGGGTCCAGTGTCTGGAGGTTCCCAATGTCCCTGTTAATGAGCTCCATGATAATGCGTTCCATGGCTTTTCAGACCAAGCTAGTCAAGCTTATAGGGCAATAGTTCCCAGGGTCAGTTGTGGCACCACCTTTGTGGAGTGGGTACGACTGTTGCTGTATGCCATTATTTGGGTACATAGCCTGTAGAGAGGCTGAGTCTGAATAGTAATTTGAGATGGGGGGTAAGTTCATTTTGAAGCTCGTGTAAGACACAACCTGGGATAGCATCTGGTCCCATTGATGCTGTGTTTTTGGCCTTTGCAAGGGCTGTCTTTACTTGTGTGTCTGAGATATCTGGAGCGCCACATTCTTCTGGGATGGGTGCTAGCCCCTTTGGTGGAGGGTGGGTGAAGTTTGCACTGAACTTGTCAGCCAGGATGTTGGCAATGTCGGCTGGTTCAGTGTATTTATGGCCATTATGCACTAGCTCTGAGAGTTTGCCCCTAGACTCTTGACATAGTTAAAGAAGGCCTTGTGGTTATCCTTAGAGTCATTGGCTATTTTTCTTTCGAAGTTGGCCTTGGATGATTTAATGAGGGAGCGCAGTTTTTTACTGATGTTAATCACAGATGCCTTCTTATTTTGGGATTTTGTTCTATCTTGCAGGAGTTTCCTCCTTCTGTTGTAAAGTTTATTTATGGCCGGGGTCCACCAGACCTGCTTCCTCTTTTTTGTGGAGTTGGTCTTGATTTTACTTGGGATGGCTGCGTCCATGCATTCTTGAAGGTGTTCATAGAATGCACTTGTAAAGGATTCTGCCGATGGGTCATCATTTTCCATTTGATTGGGAGCTTTGAAGCTTCCCACCTCGGTCTTGAGGAGTGTGAAGTTGGCTTTAGATAAGTTTTTTACCTTGATTTCATTGACTGGGGGGGGGGGGGGGGTCGGGTGTCGGGAGTCGGGATGTGCATGTCCAGTGTGATTAGTTTGTGGTCTGATCTTACCAATGACGAGTTTACCTCAGCTGTGGAACATAGGTTCCCCATGTTGGTGATGACCAGGTCCAGTATGTTGTCACCTCTTGTGGGAGTGGTGACCAGCTGTTCAAGGGCGTTTGAGTTTATAAACTCAAGGAAGCATTGGGCTAGGGCGTTTGCGCTTGATTAGTTTTCCCAGTCAATGTTTGGATAGTTGAAGTCACCCAGTAGCATGGTGTTGGGTAGAATTTTCATACTTTCTAATGTTCTCAGGAATGCTGTGTGAGGGTCCTGAGACAAGGTGGGAGATCTGTAGCAAGCTATAAACTGAACAATCAATTTACCCGCTGTCATTTGCACTTGGATGGTCTCAGATTCCGCGTGCTGTGCTACTAACCTGGAGGTGTGGGTGTTCTTGATGAATATGGACACCCCCCCTCCTTTTGTGTTCTGGTCCTAGTTTTGGGACCTAAAGGTATGGTAGGAGTTATAGCCAGGTAGTGCTGGGGTGCTCTCTGGAGCCTTGAACCAGGTTTCTGTCACTGCACATACGTCAATTTCTTCCATACTAAGGAGACCTTTGAGTGCGTGCATTTTGAGGTTTAGATTTCTGGCATTGAGCAGCATTACCCTCAGTTTTTGTTTATTATTGTTGTTTATGGAGGTGGGTTTGTCTTTTGAGCCTTGCCTAAAAAATGCAAGCCGTCTCTGGCGAAGCAATGTGGCTTGTCAAGCAATGTCGTCCCAGGCTGACAAGTACTGGATCCCCCTTGAATGACACCAGTAGTTTAACCAATTGTTGAAACTGATCATTTTTCTTCATATGCTGGCATCATTTTGGGTGAGGGCAGGATGCTACTCAGAGTCAGAGTCTCTCTCTCTCTCTCTCTCTCTATATATACATATATATATATATATATATATATATATATATATAGAGAGAGAGAGGTTTATAAGCATGTTTCTAATACAGTTCTGTTAGCATTTATAGCATTATTTTCAAAGTGTACTGCCACACATACCATAACAAATGTAAATAAACCCTTAAATAATCTGCTTAACACATACAACATCAAATTGTATAGTGTTTGATGTAAAAGTGCTACTTTTGCAGTTAATTTTTTGTTGATAAAGACAGCTGCTTGAAAACTTTCTATAAGCTGAAAATTCTTAACATGTCATGAAAGACTGACCACACAATACGCCACTACCTACAATAGTGTTTAATCTATCATTTTTCATGATAAGTACAGTAACAGAGGAGGCTTATAGCCTAATAAAAGACAAGGTCAACTATGGCTTACAAGTGGGACGCCTTACATTCAAAATCAACACATATGATGAATTATTACTGAAAGTCTGAAACTATAATGTAAGAATCTGTTCCTGTAATGAAGTGGAGTGCCCAGAATGCTTTCATATTGCATGTATACCATTGCCAATAGTTAAGTTGACATTTTGTGGATGCGGTCATAAAAAACAAAACAAAACAAAAAAAAAGCTGAGTCAACAGTGAAACTAAAACCATCCAAAACATAACATGCCATAATCTTTATTTGATTCTCAAACCACTTCCAGTTTTAACATCAGGAGGAGTCTATCCAGAAATGAAATTCACTAAAACACAGATGCTTGAGGAGGCCCCATGTAGTGGGCCTTGAACATCCCATACAATCACACATCTTTAAGGAAAAGATTAACCATTCTGCAGAGGTAAAAAGTGCCTGCACATACTGAGGTCTTGTAACAAAACAAACCAATGTCAAAATGTCTGGGGATTGATCCATTCAGTTTGTATCAGTAAGAGAACACATTCCACTGGACAGGTTTTGATGAATGGATGGTAGCTTTTCTGTTTCCTTTCTAGTAGTGCCATCTAGTGGACATGCCTGTGCTAATGGTTTAAGCAGCACTTCTGCTTAACAGTGAAACATGTAATAAGATAAAACATCATCTGGATGGGGAAACTTATTAGTGCTTTCAGTATTTGCAAAACAATTTTTGTAAGAGTTAGTGTGATAAAAAATTGAAGCATATGCACAACAGTGATGTGATCTGTTTTAGGGGGTTAGGGCTGGAGTATGTCCAAAAATAATCAACATTGCTTGTAGTGAACTGAGGCCTAATTTGCCCACACCCCAGTTCCCATCATTACTTAAATCCACCTACTTTTTTACTATGTTATAAACATGTAAGGGAAAAGACAAAATACTCTGGAACAAGCTACCCATCTATGTCAAGCAAAGTTCTTCATTAGCACTCTTCAAGAAAAATCTTGATGAGTGGATGGGAAATAGGAAATACACCCCGGGGATCACTTCTGTGTCTCTGCTGGACAGTGGCACAGGAAAATAACTTTCTTGGGTGGCGTAAGCTATTGAACCTTGCTGGCTAGGCTTACGTAGGCCCTTGGGCCAATAGCCTAGTACCTAGCTATGAACCTTGTTTCACTTAAAATACTTTTCATCAGTTGTATTGTTCAGTTTTTGTGGAACTTTTTGCAAATTAGACTACATAGGTTATCCCATGGACTCATTCAGGAGCAGTGTGCATGCCTTACTTTGACCAGTACACTCCCTCCTCAGTCAGCTGGACCCAGTCACCCACCTACCTGTGATTGCCACCTAGTTTTGCATGCTACAACAAGTAATAGATCTCAGGAGTAACCAGCTAAAGACAAAGGCAAGGATAGGCTGTCTACCATCCTGCTGTGGATATATATCCTCCACAGATAGGTGTTTTGATAAGTACTTATTCACATTTCTTCACTTTGAGGAGTCAAGCCTTTGCTGTACTGTTTGTAAAAGGCATGGACACTACATCAGGAAGTTGTCAGTAACTTTGTATGTCAGATACTATAGTAAAACTTATACGATAGGGACTGCATTACCCAAATTTTAATAGCCTAATACATTTCTTTATAAGAAGCTTTTAATATACACCTCTTACATATCCAAATATTTTATTCAAAACCCAATCTATGAATCCTTGGTTTACTTTTAATAACAGACTTTCATAGACCCACATTAGATAAACCTATTGTCCCCACCCCTTTTATTTCGACATGACATAATTAACTAGCAGTTTTTTTGTTATTAATCTAATTTCATTTTCTTCTTTGTTTAACAGTTCCCAAATATGCAGTAGACTTTGACGAACCACCCCTAATCTCACTTTTCTTATTTATTCTTTTCTACTTATTTTATGTACTAGACTGTTCCTGCTATTAATACACCATATATCAAGTGTGTAATATTTCTCTTTAATTCTCTGCTTTATGTAATTTGCTTTAGATAGTAAAGTGAAAACAGTAACAGTTACACACATTTACCTTATTTTGGCCTAGTTCACTGTTTGATTGTTTTCTGGCCCAACACACTTTGTTTGCCTTGCTCTGCTCCTCTACCCTACCCCCTATTCCCACACACCAACTTGATTTAGATTTAAACCTCCCCATCTCTACTCATCTTAAAGCTTAACCACCCCCAGTATATAATACCTGCACACATTAGCTATTTGAAGTTCCTCCCATATTACTTTCAGAACTCTCTCCACTATCCAGCTGTCCCTTCTGTCCTGTATATCATAACATGTCACCTGGCCTCCTACTTGCCATTACTTCAAAACCATATTGTTTCACAATACAAGATATCACCCCTCTTTTTCCACCCCCTCCTCTGTCCCTAAACATGGCAAAATATCATCCTAGAACTAACCACAGTGATACCAGTCTCCATGCTGACTCCCTCACTTCTTCTGCTACTCACCCTCTTAACATCACCATCATCCTAGTTTTACTTTCCAACATGCTGCGGCATGTTCAATCCTTAATTCATCAAAGATAGCATCCACTTTATACTTGCCCAATACCACAGACTTTTTTCAAACATAACCTACACGTGCACAACCCCTTAATTCATAAGCTAAAATTAAATGCATATGCTACAGCCAACATATCTCCCCCAAACTAAAACTCACAGCTGGCATCCATCAAAACCCTGGACCAGCAACATCCCTGCCAACTTTAATTGTAAACCCCCCACAAACCACACCCCTTCCATACAACATAACACTACTCATTCTTCCCTTAACATTATACATATAAACATTAGAAGCATCTACAATAAAGTACCCAGTTCCATGACTGGCTTAACCTACATGCACCAGATATAGTAGTGCTAACTAAAACCAGTCTGAAAAAGAAACAAAAGATAATGAAACTCTGCTCCAAACTATAATATACTAAGAACAGACAGACAAAATAAAAAGGCCAATAGAGTTGCAGTACTATACAAAAATTCTCTGCATCTTACTCCTTCACCACTAAACCCTCCACAATTTGTTAAAGCTGGTATTCTTACATCTACACTCAAAGTCAACTCAGACCAGACATAATCCATCACAGGTGCTTATTTGCCTCCTGATAATAATCTATTACAGAAGATTTTTTTCTGCTGGGTCTCATTTAACATCTCCCAAGTAAAATACATACTAGGTGATTTTAATATTGACCATCTCTCTCTCTCTCTGCCTCACCCAACCAATCAATAAATCTCTTTAATCTCTTACCACTAATCACCACTCCCACCCATTATAATAAAAACCACACTATGGGAACATCAATTGACTGGATTCTTACCTCTATACTTCATAAAAATCTTTACCTCAGGCACCCTTCCAGAAACATTAAGTGATATCTCCTACCTACACAATAAGAAAGCAAACTAATATTCAAAAGCAGCGCATTTCAACATAGCACATAACATCACACATTTCAATAAAGATTCCTTTATCCCCTCTCTGAAGCTATATAACTGAAATGCTGTAAAATATATTCCACTAGATGACACAGTAGCTCTTTTTAATTTTACTTTCTTGAACATCCAAAATGAACTTGCTCCATTAAGGAAAACAGAGAGTTTAAGGACAAACCTACCCCCAGCTGTCTCAAAATACAAAACACCTTATGAGACTTCGAAATAGAGCCTGGAACACATGGCTATCCAATAAAACAGTAATGACCCTCCAAAAATTCAGAGAACTCAGAAACCAAATTAAAAAGTCAAAGTAAACTTTACTGTCATTCAGAAATAACACAAGTAGAAAAACTAAACAAAATTCCATCTCTCCAGACAGCATATAGACTATTTAAACAGACATTTACACATATAACACCTAGCTATTACATCACGGACATGCAGGTAGACGGACTAATACTGCACATAATTAGAAACACATTTTAACACTTTCACAGTGAACACTTACTTGCATGAGACTTTAGTATTGCACAGGTACTTGGTTAAGACATTGCATTGATCCTTGCACAGAAGACGCATTTGAGTATTGCACTATGAACATTAGAGTATTGCACTATGGTTAATTTACGAATTTGCAAGATGTATTGCACTGAAAGAAGAAATATTTTACTGCATTGCTACTGCCCTAGATGGCCTGTAAGTTAACAGTCATGGTGTATATTGCACTAAGTATTTATAAAACTCAAATTAGTTGGATTTAGAAGACATACTACACTGACATGCAACATAAAAACTACAAAAATCCCAAAACATTCTGGTTCCCTATGGACCAGTTGCTCAATCCCTGCCACACCACTCAAACATCTCCTACACTTAACACTAGCAACCACAAACACATCTACCAAGTGTGCTGATGCTTTTAACTTTCTTTTCAGTCAGTCTCATCGCTACATCAAAATTCCCCTAACAACAAAACAACAGCACCAGCAACCATTCCTCTTCATAACCTGTCCTTCCAACCTGTCCCCTCTACCTACATAAAAAACTATTTCTCAAACTGAAACCCACCTCCTTCCCCAACAACCTACTTAATAAATACCTTAAGATGGCTGCAGAAACAATAGACTATCCCATCTCAGTTCTGTAAATCTGTGAACTAAATGTCCCCTACCCTCTGAGAAAAAAAAAACATTCTTCCCCTCTACAAAGTAGGGCATTCAACTAAACTCCCCAACTACAGGTCCATTGCCATTCTCCCTCTATCAAAAATACCGGAAAATGCATTCAGTTACAGCACTTGCGTTACCTCACACAAGATAACATCCTCTCGTCTCAGCATGGCTTCCACCACAGTGCCTCTACCACTTTACTTAGTCTCAACAATACAGTAAACACAAATAGGAATGTAGGAAACTTAGTGTCTGCCCTCTTCCTTGATGCATCCAAGGCCTTTGACTCAGTCTCTCACTTTATTCTCCTACACAAACTTCATAATCTAGGACTTGACACCACTAATATATCATGGTTCCTTAGCTACCTCCAAAATAGAGCTCAAGCTATCAACTGGCAAAAAGATATCTCATCCTCTACCCAGAGTCAGTTGGTGTACCACAAGGGTCAGTCTTGGTACCCATTGTCTTTAACATCTTTATCAATGATCTATATAAAGCCTGTAAAACTGCATCTCTAGTATAGTATGCAGATGATGTTATAGTTATCTGTATCGCAAAAAAAAAAAAAAAAATACAAGAACTTACCCAGGAGTCCTTCTCCTCTATACAAACCTGGCTGACATTTGCCCAGCTATTCCTTAGCCCAAGTAAATCTAAACTAGTCCAATTTACTTCCCAAACAGCTTACAGTTAACAAAATCTACTTCTCAGTTACATTATCCAACAAACAAAAATTGAACTTGTCACACATACTAAACTGCTACATATCTGTGTAGATAAGAACATAAAATTTGACACACACATCCAAAATATAGTGAAAAAGTTACACCAAAAAATACATTCTCTCTACAGAACCAACACTATAACAAATGCATTGCCTGTTCTCTCCTCTTGCCTGTTTTAACATATTCTGCTCCTATCCTTAACATCTAAATGACCTTGCTAAAAAAAAATTGAGAAATGTTACTACAAAATAGCATGATTCTCTGCCAACCTTCCAAACAGAACGCACCACTGTGCTGCCCTGAGGGAATTCCATTGGCTGGAATTCCCACATTATTTAACCTGCTCACAACTTCCACAAATCCATAACACTGTGTATAAACCAAACATCTGTCTATCCATCTCCAATCTCATACAAATATATAACCCTTCCAGGCTGCTACGTTCACTGGACAAATACCTATTACATGTATCCAAATCCAGCAATTCTGCTGGCGAATCTCCACACTCCCACTGTCTTGGTAAATCATGGAACTCTATCCCACTAGTAATGCAAGAAGAACACTCCCTAAAATCATTAAAAACTATTTCTACCTATTCAGCTGCCATGTCTGTACATCTGATGTTCCTGGATAATCTCCAAAGCCCTACTGTCATCACTCTTTTATGTAACTGGCCATAATACAGGTACTTCTTCATAATCTCTATCTGACTATCATCTACCCCTCTCCACTACTTTATCTATCCCCCTTTTACCTGGATCTCCTCAATACTCCATCCTAATCTGTAACCATCTTCATCCTATAATTATTTCACTGTTACCTACTCAATATCTATTTTCAGCTGATTCCATGTGAAAGTAACTATAATGTTATAAGCTTGATATTAGACAGTATTTTACTATTCATTTCACTATCATGTTTTCATTAACTACCATATCATTACAATTCTATGCATGTTCATTTACTGTTCTATGTATATACATTTATTATTTTTGATGAACTGTCATATCACTACTATTCTGCGTATACATGTAAATTTATTTCTCCCTGTGCCTAAACTGAAATTAGACTTGTGCCCTGTCAGACTTTCCCAGTAAACAAAAGCAATAAATAAATAAATAAACTTCTATTCAGCTTATTACATTTGTACCTTATAATTGCATATAGCGTGTAATGCATACAACTAACCTAATCTTTACACTTTGCACTTACTGATTTAGAAGCCAGTATCATAACAGGTATCTGATTCATTCATTTTTCTGCTACACAACTCACATTAAATTTATTTCCATAAACCTTTGCCTCTCTAAACCCAATGCCTTATGCTAATATAAATAATCACCTCATTATTTAACCAAAAACCTTAATTGATTCTCATCCCATACTTTTCCCACTATGCCTTTAGGTTAGTAACTGCAAGTCTACATGTTCTGTGTCCAACAGATGTTGGTGCTCTCTTTGAGGTCTGGAGTTTTGTAAGTGTTGAAGGAGGGTGTTATTATTCCAGTTTAAAAATAAAATCTTCAAACGTAAACATGATAACTTCCATCTTATCTCAAAACCTCCTTTTTGGATTAAGGTAAACAAGAAATTAAAAAAGGTAAAGAAGAAATTGTTCTATATATGACTGCAATCCCATCTTATGGTCACCTGACTCACAGAGCTGTATTAGTCTGGCTTTTGAAATCCTGTTTTATAGTTAGTGGTCTCATGGACCAATATCAGCCTGGCTTTTGTGTTCAAAGTACTGAGGCTACTCTTACTAGAGTGGTGAAATATCTCCTGAAGACCAGAGACCAACATTGTTGCTGTGTTCTGGTCATGCTCGATCTCTCTGCAACACTTGACATTGTTGATGGCATTCTGATCGAGCGTCTACAACTCTACTGTTGTTTACTTTTATACTCCTTGAGTAGATTTCCTCTTACTTCTTGGTTCATTATCATTCAGTTTGGAGGCCATTCACCATTGGTTAATTGCTAATCAGCTGAAGGTCAGTACTTCCAAGAGACAAGACCATTGCAGGTCATGCTGTTTTAAGAGATCTTTAGGCTTTGCCTCTTCCATCTTTTATCCTTTATGATAGTAATGGGACTGAGTTTGTTATTAAGTTGAGCAATCTGAGTGTGATCATAGATAACCAGCTACCATTTAGAGACTAGGTGACAGCCATAGTAAAATCTTGTTTCTAGCTTCAGAATGTTTTCAGAAGCCAGCAACTGATATTGCAGGCAAGCCTGTTGATAGTTCATGCTGTGGATGCGTCCTACCTTGACTAGTAACCTGCTGTACCTGGGAATTCACTAATTGTGGAAAAATATTAAAAGTACAACACATTGTACACCTTGAAACATAAAGAAATAAGTAAATGCTGTGCTTGCATGAGCAAAGGTCACATCTGTTATCTTACATGGCAAGCACTTAATTCTGCTGTCGCTGCAAAAGAATTAGTTAATCATTGGGTGTTGACTGTTTTTTGAGCAAGAATGATTTTAAACTGCTTAAAGTGCATAAGGTCAAAATAGATATCCTGTGTACGTGCTAACTGAAAATGTCCTTCAATATGCTGAGAAAGCAGAAGTTAATCTTTAAGCTGCAGATGTTGCAAAATAACTATGGTACTAACTGGAAAAAACAAGTTAAACTGTAACTTCCTTTATGATGTCTTATGTGCTATGCTACGTATACTTTAGGAAGTAAAAAGCTATATAAAGAGAATGCCAAGTATTAACAAGCAGACCATTGCTGACATCTGTAACCATGTTGCTGGTCTCCATGCATGTAAAAATAAAACGTTTACTTACCTAAAGTTGTTGCTGCGTGATATCTCTAATTAATGTCAAGATAACACCATTTTTCTTTGACATTACTTGGCGCCCAACGTGGGGCACCTCTACGCGGGGCGAATCTGGTTCTGGAGAGACCGATAAAACCTGATCAGGTAGGGAGGACGAATCTGAGGACTCCCATTAGGTTTCAAAAAGACCTCCGACACAAGTCGTTGAAAGAGGCAGGTCGCTCTACAGATTCGAACCGTGAGACGGTGCCGAACGGGACGCGATTTCCGCAGTAAGGTAAGTGGGTCGACGAACTTTCTTTTACTAAGAAAGGGGGACTAGTCAAAACAGGGAAATATTCAGGTATAGGATAGTTCAAATAAAGGGCGAGCTCTCAGAGAAAAAAAAAAAAAAAAAATCAAAAGATAGATTGAAAATGGGTGCGGCAGGTGGCTGTTGCCGTAAACCGGAAGAACAGAGCCAAGATGCTAAATACATGTATGATTTAAATCCTGAAAATATAAAGCATTTAGTAAAATGGAAAAAGGTTTTTGGATTTAGTGGACATTTAAATAAACCTGAATGTCAAAAGTTAGTAAAAGACATTAGGAAAAAGGCGGGTAGTTCAGTAAGAAAACAGCGGAAATTGGGTTTTCCGCAAGCTCAAAGATGGTTGGAGGAAGCAAATAAAATGTATTCAGAAAAACATTCTAGGCGAGGAGATGGTGATTCAAGTGCAAAAGGTGTCTATTTTATGCAAAAAGACGACAATGAAACGAATAGTCGCCGTAGACCTACAGCCCCGCCCTATGCGAGTGCTGCTACACAAGATGGCGACAGCCCGCCAAAATATCAGGAAACAGCAGAGCACATCCCACCTGTGTCCCTAGTGAAAGCATCTGGCGATAAAATAGTACTTCGTAGTCGCACCATAGACAAATCCCAGTATATGGTAAAACAATCACCTGAGGAAATAAACCCTCTTATCGAAGTTGCAAATCCACAGGCAGGACACGACGGGCAGGGACCCGTCCTATTGGTATATAGACCATGGACACGGGAGGACGTTCGAAAAGCTGTTGAAGGCATCCCACACCCAAAAGAAAACCTAGCGAGATTTGGAGAAGGCATAGAGGGTATAACGGTCAGTTACAAATTAAATTCTGTAGAACTTGAACAGGTAGTGCGACAAATATTAGGCCCCGACTGGCATACAGTTTGTGAAGGCTGGAAACCCTTAGATGACCAAGATAGACCTCTCCGGTACGATTCTGCGGAATTGGAGACCCAATGTAAGGCGCTCTTAAAACTTATTATAAAAAAATGGAAACCAATAGCAGATTGGACGCGTATTAATCGTTGTATACAAGAAGAAAAGGAAAGTGTAGACCAATACTTGCATAGACTTACGCAGTGTTTTGATAGTCATAGCGGATTAGATAAACCGGAGAGTCAAAAAGATGACTCCACCTATGAACAACAACTAAAAAATGCCTTTTTAAAAGGCTGCAAAACGGCAATCAGTGAATTTATTTATAAACACATGATAGACCATAGGGTGGCGCGTCTGGAACCTATGTTAGAATACGCCAGACATGCAGAAAAATACATTAAAGAAAAAAAGACAAAAGCAGGCACAAACGTTTGTAATTTCCGAAAGTGGTACCTTAATGTTAGCACAGGGCGTGGCAAATAGGGGAAGGGGACGAGGCAGGGGACGAGGTAGAGGGCGAGGAGGAGGACATTCTCAAGACTATGAAGGCAGATTGCAACGGGGAGAGTGTTTCAAATGTGGGAAAAAAGGACATTTCGCAAGGGATTGCCAGTACACTGGCGAGACAGGTAATGAGGGGCCAGCATGACTATATGATGGCAATAAAGATAAAGCAAAAGCCTGTCAAAACATAGAGACAAAAAACACGGACGGTAAGGCAAAAGGAGTAGTGCAAGTGCTAAAAAGTAATGAGGAAGTAGATGAGAGTTCTGACGAAGATGAAGGGGAAATGAAAAACAAAGCCACCTCCGGACCGGAGGAAAATTCGGCAATAGTAGATCTGACAGCATTGGCTATGACAATACAGTTAGAAACACAACCGACTATCACACTGCAGGTAGAGGGGGTTGACACAGATTTTTTTATGTAATTCAGGAGCTTCTCGAACCTTAGTAAAGGCCTCAGCGGTCCCGCCTGAAGCTACGTCAGAAGATTCGGTTTTAGTAAAGGCAGCAAATGGACGTATTTATAAAGAACCCCTTTCAAAACCATTGTGAATCACAGATCCATTAACCAACCAAACGGCTAAGTGCCGAGTAATAATCTCTAAAATATGTCCAGTAAATTTGTTAGGAAGGGACTTAATGCACACGTTTGGAATAGCGGTAGTTCCTACCGCATGCGGAGTGTTGGCACAGCGGGTGGAGATACAAGGTATTCACAATACAATGTTGCGAATAGGACAGGACGATTTACATTACTGGTACAGTAATGATTTAGTTGAAACAGGACCTCGAAGTATAGTGACAGATCTAACTAACTTGGCCCTAAGTAAAAATGAAATTCCCAAAATAGTAGCTTGCCCATTACATTGCACAATGTATTACCGGCAGTATGTGGGCCCAGACGAAAAATATGAACAACAATTTTTAAAATACAAAGTGACTAAAATTTGTTTGCTAGATCTGTTTTGGGACAAATCAGGGAACGTGGCTGCTACCTGCAGCCTTACAAGGGATATGCAGTCACTATACAAAAATACAGCAATAGCTCATGTCTCCGTGACAAAAAACCAAGATACTTCTTGGTACCGGTTGGGGCTAAAGATGACAAAATGGGCTGCCATGCAGCCAGAGCAGCTGGCAAAAGCGGAAGTGCAAAAACAAAAGCTAAACTGGGTCACTCAAGCTCAACCAACGGTGCATTTGCATCAACATGAGTTACAACATCCTGAAAGGTATCCCATCTCCTGACTACTACACTTAACACAGAAAGAAGAAGACCTACTGCAAGGTGTGCCCACCTCGCTCTGGTCACAAGGGCAACATGATGTAGGTCTTATTAAAATGGCTGGCCATGTTGCTATAGTGCCAAAATCAGAATTTAGACCACATAAACGCCAGTACCCACTTAGTAAAAAGGCAGAGGAAGAAATACTCCCAGTTATTTCAGTGCTTTTAAAAGCCGGAGTCATCATCCCATGTCCTGACTCCCCATGTAATACACCCTTGTTTCCAGTAAAAAAGCCAGATGGGTCTTGGACAATGGTTCAAGACCTCCAAGCTGTAAATGCCGCTGTCATCCCCAGAGCACCAGTCGTCCCAGATCCATCAGTTCTACTAAATGACATCAGACCAACCGATAAATATTTTTCTGTTGTTGATTTAAGTAATGCTTTCTTTTCAATCCCCTTACAGGAAAGTAGTAGATTTTGGTTTGCATTTACGTTTATGGGAAAAAGGTATACGTACACAAGGCTGCCGCAGGGCTATTGTGAAAGTCCAACCATTTTTGCTCAAGAGATGGCCTCGAACCTGGCGCAGTTTCATCCACGACAGGACTACCACTTGCTGCTGTATGTTGATGATATTTTGCTGGCGGCGCCCACGGAGGATGCCTGCAGGTCAGAAACAGTCCGTTTACTGCACTTTTTAGCTACACAAGGGCACAAGGTAAGCAAGTCTAAGTTACAATTTTGCAAAACTGCAGTAAAGTATTTAGGACATATTATTTCACAGACCGAAAAACAGTTAAATGAAGATAGAAAGCAGGCTATCTTACAAGCCCCTATGCCAGCTACAAAAAAGCAAATGTTGTCCTTTTTAGGAATAACAAACTTCTGCCGAAGTTGGATTCCTAATTATGCTGAGCAAGTCAGTGCCCTGTCAGACCTTATTTTTTCAAAACCTATGGCTGCACACAGCCACATACAGTGGACAAAACAAGCCATCACGGCTTTTACCAAGGTTAAACAACTTATAGCTAGCTCAGCTACCTTAAGCTTTCCAGATTATACTAAACCATTTGTCCAGGTAGTGGATTGTAAGCAAGGGTTCATGACCTCAGTATTAATGCAAACTTATGGACAAAAATATCAACCCCTGGCATACTATTCTAGTAAATTAGACACTGTTGCACGCTCACTACCACACTGTGTACAAGCTGTAATTGCAGCAGCATTGGCTGTACAAGCCTCGGCTAGCTTAGTGCTTTTTCATAAACTAATCCTGCGAGTGCCACATTCAGTCGCAGTTATTCTTTTGCAGGATAAACTCACGTTTCTATCACCTGGAAGACATTTAGCCTGTATGACGATTTTACTGTCACAGCCACACATGACAATAGAACGATGTACGACGCTCAACCCAGCCACCTTACTACCCACACCTGATGATGGAACACCACATATTTGTCTAGATTTGATACATTCAAATGTGTTACCGAGGGCTGATTTAAAAGACCAACCTTTAGCTTCCCCGGACTGGACACTTTTTGTCGACGGGTCAGCCCGCAAAAACGATATAGGTCGTACCCTGGTGGGATATGCCATAACTAACACACAAGTAATTGAGGCAAAACCCTTACCCAGTAATTTTTCCGCACAAGCGGCACAATTAATAGCACTATCCAGGGCATGCACACTGTCTGAGGGTAAGGCTGTTACGATTTACACTGACAGCCAATATGCCTTTTCGACCGTACATGTCTTTGCGCAGCAATGCAAAAACAGGGGAATGGTCACTGCTGCTGGTAAACCTATCACACACCGAGATATAATTCTTGAACTTTTACAGGCAGTTCAACTGCCTAGGGCGTTGGCCATTTGTAAGTGTGCCGCACATACACAGGGAACAGATGTAGTATCTTGGGGAAATGCCTTAGCAGATAAAACGGCAAAACAAATAGCAGCTTCACCACTGTTTGCACTTGAGTCCACCACAAATCCTCAGATTACCTCATTGGCTCCCACTGACAAATTTGATTTGCAGACCTTACAAGTAATGCAAGAACTTAGTACAAAAAAGGAAAAAGCTAAATGGGTTAAGTATGGGGCATATCAAAAGCAGGGAGTATATATGGGACCAAATGACAAGTTTGTACTACCTTTAAATTTGTTTCGCTATGCAGCTATAATTGTTCATGGACCCACTCATGTGGGCCCCTCTATAATGACCCAGGTGGTACTGCAGACCTTCTGGGCAAAAGGATTTTCAGCTTATGCAAAACATTTCTGCTTGTCATGTTTGCTATGTGCCCGGTATCATGGGGGGGAATACGAAAAGCACCAGGACAATTCCCCCTCCCTCCCTACCCATTTCATACAATTTGTATGGATTTCATTGAACTAACACCAGTAAATCAAACCCGTTATGTTCTGGTTATTATTGATGAATTTACAAAATGGGTGGAAGCATTTCCACATTTTGTTAATCAGGTTATCCAAAAACTGGCCGCTGTCTTTCAAATTGAGTTGAAACATCACTGCGCCTACCACCCGCAATCAGCAGGGTTGGTTGAACGCCACAATGGTATTTTAAAAAGTAAACTGCGTAAACTAATGGCCGAGACACATCAGTCTTGGATCACCTGTCTGCCGCTAGCCTTACTCTCAATGCGGACTACACCGACCGCAAAGGGCCTCACCCCTTTTGAACTTTTGTATGGAAGACCGTATTACGTTCCGCAGTGGCAAGGATTGCTGCCTGCGGAATGTGAGGGGGGTGAAGATATAGCAGAATACATGAAACAACTGTTAGAAAAAACTAATACTTCCCTTTCACATGATTTCTTTTCAGGGCAACAGCCTGTAGACAAACCGTTGGACGTCAAGGTTGGTGAGTGGGTTTGGATAAAAATTGTCAAACGAAAAACGTGGGCCTCTCCAAAGTGGGAAGGACCATATCAAGTACTGATATCCACACCTACAGCAGTCCGGATAAAAGAGCGACCTACTTGGATCCATTTGACGCACTGCAAGACTGTTAAAAGTTTTAACCTGACAAAAGATTTGATTAACTGTTAAGACTATGAAGGACAATAAGAATGGCAAAAGAACATGGTTCTATTGTAATGCTTTACTGCTTATAATCATTGTAATTGTGGTATTTTTGTTTTGGCCATTCCTGTTCCATAATGAAGCTAGTCGTTCAAAAAGAGACAAACCTATACACTGGCACCCAAATTTCAATACATACCAAGCTATGCAAATTACTTATGCAGTATCTCTGAATGTCTCAAATTGTTGGGTATGCACTGCAATACCTACTGTACATAATGGATTGATGTTAGATATGGTCCCACTGGGAATCAATGAGACTTGGATAAGTCTAGTATTTGAAGCAGCAAATATCACATCAAAAAATAAGGTGCTGCGCAGAAAAAAAAATGGTGTGTTTTTCAAAAAATGGTGAGACAAATAAAGTTGGGCTAAGTCAGTGTAATGTAACTATAACTCACAAATGTAATAAAGACAGATCAGGATGTGTAACAAATTTTACTCCTATCAAACAACTTGTAACAGATCCCAACTTTTTCAAAAAAATGGTATCCGTATATGACCTTCTGTTCTTGGGGCTGCTAGAGGAAGAGGATCAATTAAATCCCATAAGTGTTACTATTACAGTAAAAGACTGTTATTTCATTTGTGGTAGAAGGGCTTATAAATGGTTGCCATATGATTGGTCAGGAAGTTGTTTCTTAGGGTACTTAATACCAGCCATTAGGCATACGTATACATTACCTCAGGGTAAAATTCGGAATGCAAGGTCTCTAAACAAACCTAGTAACCCTGTTGGTAATATTGACGCATCATGGATATATCACCATGATTTAGCACATGCAAGCAAAAAGGGTTTGTCACACATGGACCTCGGTGATGATGTTATTTCAGGGGCTGGCATTCTTCCACAATATGGTGCGGTCAAAGCCATCTGGGAATTGCGAAAGTTGTCAAAGTTATTAGTGACATTAAGCAATGCAACCTTTTCGGCGCTGGAATTGGTGACGGATGAGATGACCGCCATGAGGACAGTGGTATTGCAGAATCGCATGGCACTTGATTTTACCCTGGTGGCGAAAGGAGGTACATGTGCGTTAATACACGAAGAATGTTGTTCTTTCATCCCTGATAATGAACATGAAATTCAGAGTCACCTAGAATTGATCCAGCAGGTGTACGAACTGACTAAGCCTGGCCCCAACCCTCTGACTGACTTTTTTCAAAATTTATTCGGTAACTGGGGTTCGGTGCTGATGAACATCCTTATTGCGGTATGTGTTGGGGTTATTATATTTGCATTACTAGGGTGTTGTTGTATACCCTGCATTAAGGCAATCATTTCTAAGACCCTTTCTGCCACTACTCAAGATACCTTGTTAATGACAGACCAAGAATTGTGTTATGCTTCTGACATTGAATAAGGTGTAAAATGTGTTGTTAGGGGGGAATTGTGAAAAAATATTAAAAGTACAACACATTGTACACCTTGAAACATAAAGAAATAAGTAAATGCTGTGCTTGCATGAGCAAAGGTCACATCTGTTATCTTACATGGCAAGCACTTAATTCTGCTGTCGCTGCAAAAGAATTAGTTAATCATTGGGTGTTGACTGTTTTTTGAGCAAGAATGATTTTAAACTGCTTAAAGTGCATAAGGTCAAAATAGATATCCTGTGTACGTGCTAACTGAAAATGTCCTTCAATATGCTGAGAAAGCAGAAGTTAATCTTTAAGCTGCAGATGTTGCAAAATAACTATGGTACTAACTGGAAAAAACAAGTTAAACTGTAACTTCCTTTATGATGTCTTATGTGCTATGCTACGTATACTTTAGGAAGTAAAAAGCTATATAAAGAGAATGCCAAGTATTAACAAGCAGACCATTGCTGACATCTGTAACCATGTAGCTGGTCTCCATGCATGTAAAAATAAAACATTTACTTACCTAAAGTTGTTGCTGCGTGATATCTCTAATTAATGTCAAGATAACACCATTTTTCTTTGACACATGCTGATATTGACCATCGGCAGCTAATGCACAACTTTCTGGCCAGGTTGCTTACTACTACATCATATTACCAGCATATTATGCCTGCATTGTAGAGTTTGTACTAGTTTCTGGTTTATTGTTGCATTGTCTTTAAAATTTTTGTTTTGGTTTTCTTGTCCCAACATAAACTGGGCGATTATTGTAGCACCCTGCTCTTCCCAGATGTTATGCTCTGTCTTGCATTGACTGCTAGTGGTTCCTTGGGTATATTTGGAAGCATCTAGCTATTGCTCTTTTGCTTGTCAAACACCACACTTCTGGCACCTGCTGCCATGGTGGGTGTGGGTGTGGGTGTTCAGCTTTAACTTTCTTTCACAGATCTCTCAATTGTTATTTATTTTAGTTGGCATTTCACAAAAGCACTATGGCTCAGTCTTAGGACTTCTTTTAAGAGCCTTGGCTTTTTAATTATGATTTTTTCAACTGAAACATTATTATGTGTAAACTTTATATGTTGTCGTTATGCATTTTATTGTATACAGACTGTGCTATTTTGTGTTTTTATATAAACCCTTTTGAGCACTTGAATATCTGTTACTAGTGCTTTGTTCATTACAGCATTGCAATAAAGATGAGTTGAATCATACAGACTTTTAATAGCTTTGTGTATACCACATTTACTTGTAAGTAAATTACTTCACTGCTGCATATACTTCTATCGCTTTTACCTACTGCCATGCATTTCAGATTATTCTGTCTTCTGGCATAAATCCTGTCTCTTATTCATTTAGCTATGTTACCTTGCATACATACAACCCATTCTGTAAAAAAGACATTCAGTTATTAATTGCCACAGCACAACTTCAAACATCACACAAAAAAACAGAATAACGTCTCTAATAACAGATTTATTCACCTCCACATACATTTCCAGGGTCCTATTCATAAACAATATGCATAACAGCACTGCACTTTGGTTCATAGGTGATCCTTGGATGTCAGACCAACAGCCATTTTAAGCTTAACCAAGCTTACCCCAAAATTTACCAAAATATTGCTAACGTGTCAATTCTCCAAGGAATTTTTTTACAAGTCATGATATAGGCTTGCACACATCAAGCTTCATACGATGTCCCCTATCATGTGTAACCAGGGATAAATATGTTATTTAATTAGAAATTTAATGTTGCATACAAAAGCAAAAGAGATTTATTGACAAGGATAAAGAATATGCAGCACTACTATATGTGAAATGCATACAGTGATGCACATGAGAATGCAAAAGGACATAAATGTAAGAGGGAACAAGTGTGGACATCATTCCTTATCTGATGTAAGCAATGGATAATTTGCCATTTTTATTGGTCATGTACTTGCACTGAGTGTTGCATTTGCTGCAGAGGCACCCTGATGTCCAATAGTGTTTAATCACTGCATCAGGAGCTGCTTTAAAGTGCTGATCCTTTACACTGCTGGATAGGTTCCATTTGAATAGCCACACATTAGATCAGGTATGCCAACTGTATCAGGCAATGAAAGTTGAAGATAGAAGAGGCAGACCAATATATTTACAAATCAGTGATATAAGTGTTATGATGAACCTGGCCATGGGCACCTTCCAAGACCTTCTGGGGAAATTACAGGTATATTCCAGGCATCTGTCAGTCACATCCTGCTGCAGTTTCTGCACTGCCTGTTAGTACATGCAGACTAGTACACAAGGATCACACAGGAGGGAATAAACTGCCTCGTATGAGGCTTTCACATGTGCTGCTTTCAAGCATTCTTGGTGCACAGGATGGCTCACATGTACTTCTACAGAAATCAGTTGTAGATAATGCGCATCCATACCTCAGTAGGCACATATACTACTCACTGAACTGCTAGGTGGCATGTGACCACAGAGGCTGCATCATCAGTGTGTTTTCTTACAGTCTAGGGAGTAATCATGACAACAGTATGTGGCATTCCAGTGCACTAGCTTAGGGGATGATACCCTGTAGATGTTTATCAGGTAATGCAGGAAACTTGCTGGAGCCATGGTTACTGATACCCCTGCGCTCACTAGAAGCACCCACACAATTGAGCCCATCACAGTGGATGGAAAATCTTGTGATGTATCTTTGGGCAGCTGTAGGTGCATTTCCACTGTCGGGACAGCCTAGGTGGTGCACTCCTGTACATACCTGTGAAGGCCTGCCACATATTTATGGTCTGTTGTATCCTGCACAGAATGACAATAGGAAACATGAAGACTCAGCTAGAATATGATAACAAGAAGGAGGATGGGTAGAGGACCCACGCCGCTCCATGTTCTGCCAAAAGGTGCACATATGGCATGACAACTATGAGCCTAGTAGATGCTGGATGGTATATTCTCACAGGTCTGTAGATGAAGGTAAATTATGATAGCTGTATGGAAGGTATGGGTTTAGTTACCAGAAAACAGTAGTAGGAATCATATATGTACAGATATCATAGTAATCCATATAGCATAGTTGAACATATGCAATGTGTACAATACTAATTGTTTAAGGATTCACAGTACGAAGCCATTGTTACCTAAACTGATTAGAAATAGTGCAAGGTGCAACGGACATGGTGACCAGAATCTCAAAGTCTCTCATATGATGTAGCAAGCCATAAGCCTCTACCTCAGCATCAGTGAGAGGTAAATGGCCCTGCCTGTATTACTTGACCTCTAGCATGCACAGTTGTAGATGTGGTAGCCCACTGTACCAGTGAGGTATGTAGACCCGCACACATGATGTGACCCAACTGACACATACGCAAAGCAAAATGCCAGGTGGGAAGAGTACATATCCTCCAGTAGATGAGGTCACTTGTGCATGAGATTAAAGCATTATTCTATTTGATTGGGTCACTACAGGCACATCAGATGCATGCAAGGATAGTGCAGCTGTCCAGCTGTGGATGCTGTGAGGTGTGAACCTAAAATAGTTGTGCCTGGATAGCTGGAGACAGCATCCACAACACAGCATGCACTGATTGTTGTTGCAAAACAGACTACCTTGGTTAGATGCAGTACCTCAGTTGCAGGATAGCTGTCTGTAACCTAAGATGGTCATTGTGCCTCCCCTCTAAATACACATGAGCTGCATAGGCCAGACACTGTAAGGTGTGATCCATGACATGCATTTTGATTGTACCTGCAGGATATGTTGCAGTAGTTAGCATGGTATTCAATGGCTGTAGCAGCTGCAGACATGCCAGCCTTGACCCATGGTACCCACACTTATGTGGGGTCACCACAGATGACCTGTTCATTGAACACTGTGGTGCTGGAACATTACCAGTATGAGTGCCACTCCTAGTGGGCACAGATGCACCATTATAGTGTGGTTGATAATTCTGCCAAGGTGTCCCAACACTGACCTACATTTGCTGAGTCCTCTGCTGGTGGGACAGTTGTCTGAGGAAACTTTCTCACACAGTCCTTTCTAGGCTTCCACACTGCCTGTCTCACGTGACCAGCAGACGTGCCATCATCTCTAACATTTCTGTAGGTAGAAATAGTGGTGGTCGATATAACACAGTAGAACTCTTTCATCCTTGCTCCACTGTGACAGCAGCATCTGTGGCAGCTGTGGACACAGAAGATCCTGGTCTTGTGCCTCAGCCCTCAACATCCTAGGAAGTATGAGGCAGTGGGGTGTTGCTAGCAGGACCTGTAAGACAGTATGTATACCACTGTCTAATTACTCCTCCACCTCCTACATATGCTATGCTAACAGGAGACATACCTATCTGTCCTGCTGAAGTGTCCAGTTACTGTGGATTCACAGTGGTCATTACCACATGATATTTCATTGCTGACATCTCTTATGGGATGACAAAGGACATTACATATGCTTGCAATGCAGCATGAAAACCCCTTCCACTTGGGGTTCCAATTTCCAGTGCATTTGGAATACTTGTGATACTCACCTTTGTTATCGAGGAGAACAGAAGTTAACATGTATTATGTCATCAGGATATCTGTGGTGGAGTGCACCCATGATCTAAGATATCTTGCTGCAGAACTGCCCTTTTCTAAACCAAGAGCCATAGCTCCATGCTTCTCTGGTGGTACTCTGTCATGGTCATGCTATGGCCACATTCTGTATTCACATCTGCACCTCTCCTCATGATTCCACTGAGGCACTTGATAAATGGGCCATCTCTCTGTAGAATATATAGGCAAATTTATATCTCAAGTGTTTCTTAGCACCCACCACAACAAAACACAGCTAGACTATATGTTGTGCAGCAGTAAAATACTTGCAAATGCAAGTGCAGGTATGTCCTGACAAGGCACAGAGACACCCAAGTAAAATATAATACCTACTTGATGGGCTTCCGAGGTGAGTGGTTTTTTGGTTATTTTTTGAGTTATTTATAGCACTTTGTGTACTGTATATTTTTCTAGCTAGTTACCTGTGTGTGAGGTATTAACTGGAAATTGTCCACTTTTATTAAGCATCTGTTGGGTTGTTTGATTCTGATAACTTGTTTGCAGTTAAAAGCTTTCTCTAGAGGCTCCTTTAGCTGTTTAAAACTTTCACTTAAAGGCTCACTGCTGCTTTTCTGCTGTGAGAAACATTCCTGCAGCTTGTTTCTAAGTAGTGTGGATATCTGTAACATTGTCCATATTCAGGCTTGTGTTTGGGCCTAGTGTTTGTGGAGGCTGTGTGTCTGAACACATATTCAGGGACATCTTGGTTTAGCCAAAGCCATCAGGCATTTCAGTGAGAGAGAACTGTTTGAGGTCATTGGCTGACTGAGGTCACCTGGACTACAGCTTAGACTAAGCACCTCATTGGTTCTTTTGAGCTTTTTTTTTTTTTTAAAGTTGTCTCAGATTTCAACTTTCTGTTACCTAAGAAGTTAAGTTTGTGAGTGTTTCTGCCATTTCACACTGAGCTAATCGAAGGAAGGACACTGAGCAAACTCAGATCTATAATATATAATATTAAGTATCCTGTTTTTTTTTGCTTATTTTTCGAGTTATTTATAGCACTTTGTGTACTGTCTATTTTTCTAGCTAGTTTCACTGTGTGTGAGGTATTAACTGGAAATTGTCCACTTTTATTAAGCATCTGTTGGGTTGTTTGATTCTGATAACTTGTTTGCAGTTAAAAGCTTTCTCCAGAGGTTCCTTTAGCTGTTTACAACTTTCATTTAAAGGCTCACTGTCATAGTTGGTGGCTTTGCAGTTGCCCGCCCCTACTGCAAATTTGATCTGGGACCCTCCTCCCAGTCTAGTGTCATTACCTCATTCTACCTAATACAGGGAGAACATTTGAGAAGGCCAATCAGCTTAGTTTCTGCTCCTCCTTTCTCTCTTTCCACTTAAAAAAAAAATTTTCTAAGCTTGTTTCCTGCCTTTCCTGTGGGCAGTCTAGTCTGGATACAGATTTGCTGTGTCCAGGACTATTTATTCTAAGCCCCCAAGCCTTTCTGTATTGGAGGGAAGCCTTCTAGCTTAATTTTGTTTCTTAGAACTAGCCAGTGTTTTTTTGTTTCAGCACTCAAGTCTGTTTCTTTGAGCTCAGCACTTTTTCAGAACTTATTGTAAGCACTAAATAAGCTACAAATTACTACAACACTCAACTTTCCTCACTATCTTGAGAAAAACAGTTTCTAGTACTTAACAAATAAGCACCTATCCAGGCATGTCTAAGGGTCAGCTCCGGGTGTTTTCTCCTGTCTACCTGATGAATCTGGGCATCTTGGGGTAATTCAGTAATTGCGTCATGTACACAGACAACCCTCTCCTCCTACCAGCCAACACTGCAACCTGTGAGAGATGCACTTATATAGCCAAACTGGAAGCAAAGCTCTCTTCACCTAAGACTGGACTAGACAGTCAAGAGGAGAAGGTAAACACTTGCACCACACCACACTCAGCACATTGTCCCTCAAAACCTACACCACCAAAACAAGTATTAACTGGAAATTGTCCAATTGTCACATAGAAACACAAAACACACACCTACATTTGCGGAGGCTCTCAGTAAAAACCTGCCCAAGCAACCGGGGCCTCCAAAGGAGAAACACAAGCAACCTCCACCCCCCCAACAAAACCCAAAATGACACATAGCCCACAAACTCAGTGAGCCACTCAACCACAGCCCATAAGGCATAACAACGTATCCAACACTCTAGTCATATGTGACTGTATAGTCAGGCACACTGATGTTCCACTCACCAGGCTAAACAAGGAGAAAGTTACTGTCAGCTGCCTGTTGGGTGCCAGGATCCACCACATAATGCATGCACTCAGGTCACTCCACAACAAGTACAAATATGACTCTGTCATTGTCCATGTTGATGTGAATGACCTGAGACGTACCTCCCTGGACTACATGAAAAGGGACATGGTGGAGCTGTCCGATCTTGTAGCCCAGGCAGGTATGACCCTAGCCCTCAGTAGCATCCTGCCATCACCCAGAATGATACCACAGTACAAGGACAAAATGATTGACTTCAATAATTTGCTAAGCTTCTGGTGTCATTCTAAGGGGATCCAGTATCTGTCTGCCTGGGATGACATGATCGACAAACCATGATGCTTTTCCAGAGATGGCCTGCACCTGTCACCCCAAGGATTCTGGATACTGGCTAAGGCTCTAGCCACCCCTATAGTGCCTTTTGTAGGCAAGGTTCAAATGACAAATTCACCACCATAACAGGTACAGGCAAGAAGAATCTGAGGGTATTGCTACTCAGTGCTAGAAGTCTAAACCTCAAAATGCACTCACTTGAGGCACTCCTTAAAATGGAGAACATGGACATCTGTGTAGTGACAGAGACCTGGTTCAAGGCTCCAGAGAGTACCCCTACATTACCAGGCTATAATTCATGCCACACTTTTCTGCCACCTAACCTGGACCGAAACACTAAAGGCGGAGGCGTGTCCATATTCATTAAGGATATCCACACCTCCAGGCTAGTTGCTCAGCATAATGCATCTGAGATTATCCAAGTGCAACTAACTCTGGGCAAGACCGCAATCCAAATTGTAGCTTGCTACAGATCCCCCACCATGCCCCAGGATTCCCACTCTTCATTTCTTGATACACTGGAAAATATTAGGGTACAACCTAACACCCTAATAATAGGCGATTTCAACTACCTACCATTAACTGGGAAAACTACTCATATACCAACTCTTGTGCTCAACGTTTTCTGGAATTCATAAATTCCAATGCCTTGGATCAACTTATCCACACCCCCACCAGGGGCAGCAATATCCTAGACCTGGTTATTACCAACATGGGCAACTGGTGCTCCACACCAGAGGTCAATTCCTCGTTGGTCAGATCCGACCACAAACTAATCACCCTAGACATCCACATCCCTCCCCCACCCCCCATTAGGGAAACCACAGTAAAAAATTTCTCCAAAGCCAACTTCACACTTCTTAAGACAGAAGTGGAAAACTTCATGACACCCATGCTGATGGACAATAGAGGTATAACTGCTGAATCCTACACAAATGCACTTTATAAGCACTTAAGTGCATGGATCGTGCAATCCCTAACAGAATCAAGATGCTATCCTCCAAAAAAAGGAAGCCAATCTTTTGGTCCCCTGCCATAAACAAACTCTACAACAGAAGAAAGAAACTGTTGCAAAAAAGAGTAAAATCCCATGACTGGAGAAACTCCCTGGTCAGCCTCAGTAAGAAGCTGAGATCCCTCATAAAATCCTCCAAAGCTAGTTATGAATGCAAAATCACCACTGACTCTAAAGCAACCACAAAGCATTCTATAGCTATGTCAAGAATCTCAGTGGCAACACTCAGATCTGCCCTGAGTTACAGCACAATGGCACTAAATATGCAGAACCAACTGATATTGCCAACATCTTGGCAGATAGGTTCAGTGCTAACTTTACCCCCGTCATCCCCTAAAGGGCCCATCTATATACCAGAAGAATGCAAAGTTCCTGTAATCACAGCTGCACAGGTAAAAAACACACTATCCAAAGCCAAGAACACAGCATCCATGGGACCTGACAGCATCCCAGGCTGTGTTCTACATGAACTACAGAATGAACTGGCACCCCACCTAAGTACCATGTTCAATCATAGCCTCAACTCAGGCTATGTGCCCACTGAATGGCACACAGTAACAGTTATCCCACTCCACAAAGGGGGAGCCACCACAGACCCTGGAAACTACCGCCCCATTAGCCTAATGAGCCTGGTCTGCAAGGCTATGGAATGTATCATCATGGAACTTATAAACAATGACATTGGTAATCTCCAAACTCAGGACCCCACCCAGTTCAGGTTTGTAAAAGGCAGATCATGTCTCCTAAACCTGATAGACTTTTTTGAAGCAGTCACCAAATCCATAGATGAGGGTAAGGTGGTTCACACAGCCTATCTAGATCTCACCAAGGCTTTTGACACCATCCCCCACTCTGGAATTATAGATAAACTCACTAAACTAGGTATAAATCCCTATGTCACTAGATGGGTTGCCATCTGGCTCACTGACAGAACCCACACTGTGAAAGTAGCAGACTTCAAATCCAACTTCAGACCAGTGACAAGTGGAGTACCACAGGGTTTAGTCCTGGGTCCTCTCCTGTTTAGTATCTACTTCTCTGAAGTACAGGCTAACACAGAAGGTCTTTGGCTAATGAAGTTCGCAGATGACTGTAAACTAGGAGCCATAATCAAAACTCCAAAAGATGTGGACATCCTACAAAAGGGCCTCGCTGAGACAGATGGGTGGTGTCAAAGCCATGGCCTCAAGAGCAATGTCAAAAAGTGCATTGTCATCCCTTTTGGTAAAAACTCTGTATCCATGAACTACCACATAGGCAGTAGTCTACTTAACAATGAAAGTGTGATAAGAGACCTTGGGACACAGGTGGACAGTAGTCTCTCCTTTGATAATCACATTGCCACAGTAGTCAGGAAATCCTTCTATGTGGCACACCTCATCACAAAAGGTTGCTCATCTAGGAAAAAAGAGGTCATTGTTCCCCTCTACTCGTCACTCATTAGACCCATTATAGAGTACAATGCCCCTTTTGGTATGTACCTCACAAGACATCTACAACAACTGGAAAGGCCACAGAAATACCTCACAAAGAGGATTACTGGCCTCAAACAGATGCCCTATGCAGACCGTCTCAACAAACTGCAGCTTTACTCCGTCACATTGCCTAGCACACAAAGCTATGTCAAACCCAGAGCTTTTAGACATGCTCCACTTGAAGAAATCCCAATCCCTACTAGCTGCACACTCTAGGGACCTAAACCTTGTCACCACAATAAGCAGAACATGCTGGAGGGATAGATTCCTGTCCCAGAGACTTCCCATACTCTGGGACAAACTACCTATCTATATCAAACAAAGCTCCCCATTAGCAGTCTTCAAGAAATATCTTGATGATTGGATGAGAGATAGAAAATTCACCCCGGGGATCAGTTCTGTGGCTCTGCTCAACAGTGGCACAAGAAAATAATTTTCTTGGGTGGCGAAAGCCAGGGTACCTTTTATAAAGTTTGTGTTGTAAAGTGCATGCTTTGTACAGTGGTAAGATGGACACAGAGATGGTAGCATACAAACTTGACTCTTTTATAGGCTAGTACCAAATCACTTACAAATAACAACTGTGCAGCACAGATTGCCAACGGGCACATTTCCAGTGGGACTGCACCACAGTAGGTGAAATTGATAGATGGGTTACTGCCGTTTTTAATTTCTCCAAGTCTTGGGTTTTTAATACCATGACAGGAATGGACCCCATTCCTAAGTCAAAGTATGATTAAAGTTCATGAAATTAGTATTTTCACTCTTTGATGTTAGCCAAAAGTGCTCTTCGAAGCACCCGCAATGTGCCCAGTAATGACTCCTTCTGCAATTCATATGGTGTTACATGAATTGGTAACATATTTAAATACGATTGTAAATTCTTTTTTATAAGACCAGTTTCTCCTACTACTATTGGAACTGTCTGGGTATCTCTCTTCCACATGGCATTCATTTCTGCCTGCAGATCCAGGTATTTTATAACTTTGTGTCTCTCTGTACACAAGACACTGTAGTCACTAGGTGTGGCGATTTCAATGATCAATGCTACTTTTGTCTTTTTTTCTTGGACCACTATATCCGGTTTTCTAGCATCTCTCTTTTGAACTGTTGGTATTGGGTGATTCCATGTGATATAAAGTTCAGCATTTTCTATGATTCTTTGTGACTCATGTTTCCAGTGTTTTTCAGCCACTTTGATACCATAATGTTTGCACAATCTCCAGTGTAACAGTCTCGCCACATTATTATGCCTTTCAGTATACAGTCCCTCTGCCATTAGTGCATCGCAACCAGCAACAAGATGTGTGACTGTTTCCAATTTGGTTTTACAAAACCTACATATGTCTGTTTCTCCCACATGTTTAATGGACTTTGTAAACCAGCGTGTATGTAGCCCACTATCTTGGGCTGCCAATATTAGCCTTTAATTTCTTGATGTGAATTCACCTCTCCTTAACCATTTCTGTGTTCGTTCTTGGTCAACATGAGGCTCTTCCAGAAGTTTTCTATACTTGCAAATATATTTATGCTTTTTCCACATTTCTTGCCTTCTCATCTGGTCCTTCATCTTATATTCTTTATTTTGTTTTTTTTTAGCACATTCAGTTGCTGCTTGGTTTTTATCTGCTTCTGGTTTAATTTTCATTCCTGTTTGATGCTGATATGCCTCTGCTAAATTAAGCAGAGAAGTCATTTTAGATTTATTCTTCTCATGTTTCAAAACATTCACTTCATTTAGATCCTGTGAGGTCAGCAGATATATGTGGAGTCAGATGATTGTAGATCTATACATGTAATCAGTTTCAAGGAGGCCCATCCCTCCTTTGGAGAGGGGAATATATAATCTTGGTATGTACTGATTTTTATAAATCATTTAGTAAGCATGAAGCATCCTTCTTGTTTTAATATCCAATCTATCCAACACTTTTTGGGGCCAGTCAGTCACTCCAAAACTATAAGTTAGGACAGGAAGAGCAAATTGATTTATGGCTTGGATCTTGTTCCTAGATGTCAGTGCTGTTTTCAAGAATGATGTAAGTCTTCTAAAGTACTCCTTACTGAGCTTTATTCACATTTGTTTGTGTTTTATTACCGATCCTTCATCAATTCCCAAGTATTTATACACTCCCTTTTGCTCAAATTCTTTTATATCACATTGTTGTCCCAAACTGATGTTTTCCTGGTGCTGCAGTTTTCCGTTTTTAAAGGCTGCTTTTGCACATTTATCAAGACCAAATGACATTCCAATACCATCTGAAAAAGCTTTGACAACCTGCAGTTGTGCTTTCAGTTCCTCATCTAATGAGCTATACAGTTTTAAATCATCGACAAAGAGGAGATGAGAAGTTATTAGACTTTGTTGTTTTCTAGAAGCCAAATTGTAGCCATGGCCTAAGCTGTTAAATAAACAGCTTAATGGACTAATGACAAGGCAGAATAGCAACGGTGATAGAGAGTCACCCTTGAATATCCCCCTTTGAAATTTTATCCCTGGGATAAGGTTACCCTATGAGCACACTGACTACATATAGGCATGTGTGTGGCTAGTCTGCCATACTGGCAGAAATGACAGCAGAGAGGACAGACAGAATTCTGATGTTGACAGACTTGGAGGTGCTGCTTCTTGTAGGCTATGCCCTCTCTGTCCATTACATTCTGCTTGGTGACATTCTCTTACCAGAAGGAATGTTAAAAGATGACATGTGGGTGCAAATCAGGCATCAACTAATGGGGACATGAACATTCCACTGAGTAGTGAGCAATGTGTCCAGAAGAAGAGTGACCTACATATTAGAAACCCAAAACAGCTGCTGGCACTCAGGGAGGATTAGTGGAAACACACTGTAATGCCACATATATGCATATCCAGTCTAATATAAGTGCTGGAATGTGTGTATTGCATACCCTTTGCCCTACAGATTCTGTGGGCCACTTTGTGAATATAGTTATGAATGTTATACTATTATTCAGTGTCTTGATTATTTTGTTTTGTTATTGAAAAACTAGTAATATTTCAAAATATTCTAGAAAAAATATATTTACAAACAGCTCTTCACATTCACTGAGGGC